>NW_007089171.1:0-471 GCF_000164805.1 Carlito syrichta
GCTATCCAGCTGAATTAACTAGGTGACTTATCTTGCTAGTAAGCTGTCTAGTGAGCTGACATTATTGGCAAGCTACCAACCTAGCTAGCTGGCTAGTCAGCTGACTTAACTTGGTCACTTAACTATATAGCCAGCTTGCTAGACAGCTGACAAAATTAGCTAGCTATCTAGCTATCATGCTGGCTTGACAGTTGATTTAACTAGCTTAATTAACTAGGTAGCCAGCTGGCTAGCCAACATAATTATTTGCCTAGCCACCTAGCTAGCCAACAGGTTAGCAAGCTGACTTAACTAGCTGACTTAACGAAGTAGACAGCTAGCTAACCAGCAGACTTAACCAGCTAGCAACTTAGACAGGTGAATAGCCAGCTGATTTATCTAGTTGACATAACTAGACTCCTGATGGCTAGCCAGCTGACTTAACTAGCTACATACCTACATAGCCCGCTGGCTTGCCAGCTGACTTAACTA
>NW_007089172.1:0-440 GCF_000164805.1 Carlito syrichta
CCAGACTAGAGTGCAGTGGCTGCTCCTGGCCACCTCAGCCTTGACCTGCTGGGCTCTGGCAATCCTTCCGCCTCAGCCTTGTGAGTAGCCGGAATTACAGATGCGCGCTAACATGCCCGGCTAATTTTTTATTTCTTGTAGAGATGAGGTCTCACCAAGTTGCCCAGGCGGGTGTCGAACCCGCGGGCTCAGGCAATCAACTCACCTCAGCCTCCCAAAGGTGTGGGATTACAGGTTGAGTCACCGAGCCCGGCTAAGAATTTGCATTTCTTTTTTTTTGAGTTGAAGTCTCACTCTGTCACCCAGACTGGAGTGCAGTGGCCGCCTCAGCCTTCCAAGTAGCTGGAACTACACAGGTGTGCACTACCATGCCCGGCTAATTTTTTTTTTTTATTTTATTGTAGAGATGAGGTCTCACCAAGTTGCCCAGGCGGGTCTCG
>NW_007089173.1:0-392 GCF_000164805.1 Carlito syrichta
TTATTTTTCTTTTAAATCTTTGAATCATCTGGATTTTATTTTAGAATAAGAAATGAAGTAGATATTCAGTTTTGTCTCTTTTCCAAATGGTTGGTCAATTTTCCTAACATTATTTAATGTATAATACTTTCTTTTCCCACTGCCTTGAAATGTCACCCTTATCAGTAATTATAAGTAATATTCTATTATAATTTTGAATGACTGTATTCCATTTATGAATTATAAGTAATATTCTATTATAATTTTGAATGACTGTATTCCATTTATGAAAGATACTACTTAAAGTTCTGGTAGATTTATGTTGTATTGGACTGAAAGTTGACAGGATTTCAGCTACCATTTGCGAATTTTGATTTAGATTCATTATGTATATCGGAATCTTGTTTTTTAAA
>NW_007089174.1:0-360 GCF_000164805.1 Carlito syrichta
ATGTCCCATGCTCATGGATTGGAAGAATCAACATTGTGAAGATGTCCATCCTACCTAAGGCAATCTGCAGATTTAATGCAATACCCATCATATTACCAGTTCATTCTCTCAGACCTAGAAAAAACAATACAGGAATTCATATGGAAACACAAACAACCAAGAGTACCCAGAACAATCCTCAACAAAAAAAACAAAACAGGTGGTATCACATTACCAGACTTTAAACTTTACCATAAAGCTACAATAATCAAAAC
Source organism: Carlito syrichta (assembly GCF_000164805.1). Classification (NCBI taxonomy): domain Eukaryota; kingdom Metazoa; phylum Chordata; class Mammalia; order Primates; family Tarsiidae; genus Carlito; species Carlito syrichta. The sequence continues at coordinate 255 of NW_007089174.1, forward strand.
AGCTTGGTATTGGTACAGGAACAGGCAGATAGACCAATGGAATAGCATTGAGATTCCAGAAGCAAAACCTCAATTTCTCAACCAACTCATCTTCAACAAGGCCTCC
>NW_007089175.1:0-394 GCF_000164805.1 Carlito syrichta
GGGGCGGGGCCGGACGAACCGGGGTGTGGTCTGAGGCCATGGGGGCGGGGCCGGGCGAACTGGGGTGAGGTCTGAGCCGTGAGGGTGGGCCAGGCGAGTCGGGGCGTGGTCTGAGGCTGTGAGAGTGTGAGGGCGGGGCCGGGTGAGCTGGGTTGTGGTCTAAGACCATGAGGGCGGAGCCAGGAGAGGTGGGGCGTGGCCTGAGGCCCTGAGGGTGGGGCCGGGGATCTGGGGCGTGGTCTGAGGCCAAGTGGGCGGGGCCGGACGAACCGGGGTGTGGCCTGAGGCCATGGGGGCGGGGCCGGACGAACCGGGGTGTGGCCTGAGGCCATGGGGGCGGGGCCGGACGAACCGGGGTGTGGCCTGAGGCCATGGGGGCGGGGCCGGACGAACC
>NW_007089176.1:0-356 GCF_000164805.1 Carlito syrichta
CTCAGCCTTCCAAGTAGCCGGAATTACAGACGCGCGCTACCACGCCCAGCTGATTTTTTTATTTTATTGTAGAGATGAGGTCTTGCTGCCCAGGCAGGTCACAAACCCGTGGGATCAGGCAATCCACTCACCTCAGCTTCCCAAAGGCATGGGACTACAGGCTGAGCCACTGTGCCCAGCTCAGAAATTTTTTTTAGTTTAAAAAAATTTAATTTAAAAATGAAAAAAACACAAAAGCAGAACAACTAAAGCATAAACCAAAGCAAAAAAAAAACAAACAAAAAAAACATTAAATACTCAAACACACACACATACACACACACACACACACACACACACACACACACACACACCCC
>NW_007089177.1:0-3815 GCF_000164805.1 Carlito syrichta
GGAGGGATCTGGAGGGGGCTGGGACCGGAGACTTGCACACATGAGTAGAACGGCAGCAGTTGGGGGGGGCGCAATATCTGACCTTGTGTGGGACTGAGGTTCCCGGACCTGACCCCAGCATGGTTGGTGGTGGGCTGGGGGATGGGGGTAGAGAAGTAATAGCCTTTTTGGGAACTTACGTTCAGAGAATCTCACCAGTTCACCTATGCCGTCGCCATCTTGCCCTGTCTGTTTTAATATATTAAAGAATGAGAGCTATAGCCCAGCTCGGTGGCTCAGCCTGTGATCCCGTGCTTTGGGAAGCTGAGGTGAGTGGATTGCCTGAGCCTGCTGGTTCGAGACCCACCTGGGCAACTTGGCAAGACCTCATCTCTACAATAAATCAAAAAATTAGGCAGGCGTGATAGCACGTGCCTGTAGTTCCAGCTACTTGGAAGACTGAGGCTGAAGGATCGCCGGAGCCCAGAAGGTCACGACTGCAGTGACTGGGAGTGGCCCCGGCACTCCAGTCTGGGTGACAGAGTGACACTCCAACTCAAAAAAAAAAAGAATGAGAACTATAAACCCTAAGATCTTTAGTAACTACTCTAAAAAAAAATGGATAAGGAGAACTGCAGTGATCCTTATAAAAGTATTCCTATGGGCCAGGCTCAATGGCTCAGCCTGTAATCCCAGCACTTTGGGAGGCTGAGGCAAGAGAATTGCCTGAGCCCGCGTGTTCGAGACCCACCCCAGGCAACTTGGAGAAACTTTGTCTCCACAATAAATCAAAAACTAGCTGGGCATGGTAGCACATGCCTGTAGTTCCGGCTACTTGGAAGGCTGAGGCGGAAAGATCTCTGAAGCCCAGCAGGTTGAGGCTGCAGTGGCCAGGAGCATACCACTGCACTCCAGTCTGGGTGACAGAGTGAGACTCCAACTGAAAAAAAAATAAGCCTATGTTTAAATAAAGTCCACTTAGTTTAGTAATGAACCAATGCTAATTTCTTAGATTCAGCAAGTGCACTCTGATGACATAAGGGAAACTGAAACTGAGGGAGGGATATTCTGAGGGAGCTCTTGACACTATCTCTGCAACCTTTCTATAAATCTGGAATTGTTTCAAATCTTAAAAATTTATTTATTAAAAAAACTAAGCCTAAGAAAATGCAAAATTTTCTATTTTAACAATGTTTCCTAAGTCATTTGATGTATACTTATACATTGGTGTCTAAGAAAGCAGAATAGTCTGAAAAAAATTAATTTTCAAAAAGGTTTTTCTCATAAGCATCCATCAGACTTTTTATTTTTGCCTTATATTTTGGCTATCTTTTAGAGTTTATACAATAAGCATGTATTACTTGTAAGAACACAATGACATTTCATGATATCATTAATATCATATATGATATAATAGCACAATATGCAACATTTCAACATATTATATTGTTATATTTCAATGTATAATGTTTTATATCTCAATATTGCAATATTTTATGGTATAAACTAACTTCAGTAGTCATTTAAAAAATAATAAATAAATAAACTTCTTGTTGATAAATGATTGCTCATCACTGGGCATAATTCCAACCCCACTTGCCCTTTCTTCCATCACCTATTGCAGAAAGTCCCCACTCGGGTATGGAATTCTCAGTAGTTTCACTTCAGAGGCCACAGCTCAGGGAACAGATGTCCTCCAATGCTAAAGAGAACCAAGTCACTCCTTTCTTTCCCATACTTCAGTCTGCACCATTTGTTTGCACCACATGGGTTGCATCTGAAGTTTCTCCATCCATTTTCCAGCCAATGACAAATACCACCTCACTTCCAAAAGACTAGTGCCCTAACAACTGGAGGCTCAAGGGCATTTGTAAAACACACTACTTGGCTACAACCAAAGTGAACAGAACGTGATGAACTGGTAGAAAAATGAACTTCTGATTCGCAGCTAACATTTTTGGAGTATTTGTAAACTTCTGGAAACTACTCTAAGTGCTATACAAATGGTGCTTCTCAGCAGCCCCATGAAGTGAATACTGCTGTCACCATAATCCTCATTTTGCAAATGAAGAAATTGAGGCTCAGAGAGATTAAATGGTAGTAAAGCAAGGACCTGGGTTTGGAACACAGACATTCTTGCTCTAAGACACAAGCTCCTGACTTTTGGGCTATAAAGATCATTTCCAGTTTCTAAGATACATATGTCCTTCCCAAGGAAAAAATCTAAAGGAACATTTTTATATATTAAAAATATCACATGGACATCTTATTTCCTTTTTGTGAAAGAAGAGAACGAAGTTAGTTCCACATGTAGCCTAAATTAAGACTTAATGGTCTTAATGTGCCTCTTTGACAGTTTCATAATATATTGAATTCAAACCAGTAATCCAGTCTTCTTGCCACCATCAACAACAATTTTCTCTTCTGATTCCCCTTCCACCTGGATTTAGTGTTTGACCCTCCCTATTGTGTCTCATTTTCTAGGCAATCTGTCCTTTGCATTGTGCATCATTCCATCATTAGAGAAGACCAGTGGGTCTTTTTCACTTCTAATCTTGTGCAAAAGAGCAGTTGTTTTATGGTCTGCAACAAGATTGTTCAGCTCATTCTTATGATCAGTCAAATGATGACAAAGTCTTCTCTGTATTTAAAAGGGAATAGTTTTCTTCTTTTCCCAATATTATCTCCCTTGGCATCTACATTTGAAATAGATTTTAGCCAAAGTGATCTATTTACTGAGTCCAAAAAATGCAAGGTTTTCCTGTAGCTCCCTCCCTCTTCTCTGCATGCTTTTATCTTTTTCCATACAGCCCTCCCCTCTGGGGCTATTTCAGCCCTGAGTGATATATTCAAATTCCTATGGCAATTACTAGTTTATATTACTGCAATATCTCTTCTGGTGCTTTCTGGAACACATATTTCAGTATTGTACTTGTTTACGTTTTCTGTGTTACTGTGCTGAAATCTACACTCAGACTGTAAACTTCTTGAGGCAGAGCTGGAGTCCATAGCTCCTTGCAATTCCTGGAGTACCCAGCTACACTACCTTGTTCATAGAGAAGGGCCATAGATTTGTTCATTTATGGATTTGCTCCCAATCTCTGGCTCCTCTGTCTCAATATACCCCAATTTTCCCAATGGAACAATAAGGCAGCCAGAACTTCACTTTCCATACCCAGGTCAGAAAAGCCTTTCCTCTCTATTATTAAAATGTACCCAGAGGCTGGGTGCAGTGGCTCACAACTGAAACCCTAGCACTTGAGGAAGTGGAGGCAAGAGGATTGTCTGAGTCCAGAGGCTCGAGACCAGCCCGAGAAATTTGGCAAGACCTGTCTCTTCAATAAATCAAAATAAATAAATAGTATGATATAATATAATATGGTATAATGTAATATAATGTAAGCTGGGTATAGTCGCACATGCCTTTAGTCTCAGCTACTTGGAAGGCTAAGGTGGGAGGATCATCTGAGCCCTGCAGGTTGAGGTTACAGTAGCCATGAGAGTACTACTGCACTCCAGCCTAGGCGAAAGTGAGACTCTGACTCAGAAGAAGAAAAATGTACTCGGAATCCAACCACTTCCTCCACTACTTCCCTGGACTAATGCAACAGCCTCCTCATGAGGTTGCTTGCTCCCCTGCTTGTAGCCCTGTAGAAGATTATAGGGTAGTCAGAGTGGTCCTCTTTGGGGTTTAACACTTTTATGGAAATATAATTAAATCATATACCACTTAACTCACCCACGTTTTAGTAAAGTCACAGAGTTATGCAACCACCACAATCAGTATTAGAATATCTTCATTAATACTCAAAGGAACCCCACATTCCTTAGTCATC
>NW_007089178.1:0-499 GCF_000164805.1 Carlito syrichta
TCCGCTCCCGGTCACCGCAGCCTCGACCTGCTGGGCTCCAGCGATCCTTCTGCTTCAGTCTTCCAAGTAGCCGGAATTACAGGCATGCGCTACCACGCCCGGCTGATTTTTGATTTATTGTAGAGATGAGGTCTCGCTGCCCAGACGGGTCTTGAACCCGCGGGCTCAGGCAATCCACTCACCTCAGCCTCCCAAAGGCGCGGGATTACAGGCTGAGCCACCGAGCCCAGCTATCGACTAAATTTTTAATGTATCATACAGACAAGGACTGACCATGTTGCTTGAGCTGGTCTGTAACCCCGGAGCTCAAGTAATCCTCTCCCCCCTGGTCTTCCAAAGTGCTAGAATTACAAGTGTGAGCCACCACGCCCGGCTTTTTCTTTAGAGCTTTATTTTTTTATTTTACTTTATTTTATTTTTTTTTAATTTTTTTGAGTCGGAGTCTCACTCTGTTGCCCAGACTGGAGTGCAGTGGCCGCTTCCGGCCACCGCAGCCTCG
>NW_007089179.1:0-376 GCF_000164805.1 Carlito syrichta
AACAAACAGCCCCATTAAAAAGTGGGCAAAAGACATGAATAGACACCTCTCAAAAGAAGATATATGGGCAGCCAACAGACACATGAAAAAGTGCTCACCTCACTCATAATCAGAGAAATGCAAATCAAAATCACATTGAGATACTAAACCTAACCCCAGTAAGAATGGCCACGATTAATAAAACAAACAACAGCAGACGCTGGTGAGGATGCGGAGAAAAAAGGAACCCTTCTACACTGCTGGTGGGAATGTAAACTAGTGCAACCTCTTTGGAAGGCAGTGTGGCGATTTCTGAAAGAACTAGAAATTGACCTTTCATATGACCCAGCAATTCCCCTATCAGGAATATACCCAGAGGAACTCAAATCATTCTACA
>NW_007089180.1:0-311 GCF_000164805.1 Carlito syrichta
CACCTCAGCCTCCCAAAGGCGCGGGATTACAGGCTGAGCCACCGAGCCCGGCTCACATACATTATTTTAAAGGAAATAATATTTTTAGGGAAACTCCTGGAGGACAGAATTTATGTCTTTTATTTCATTACTATTTGCACTATACAATTAAGCAAGAATCTGAATATGGAGTAAAATCTCAAATATTCATTTGAGTACATTCTACCAAGAAATATATATATTCTATATCTCCAAGTCTTTAAACCTGAGGATACTTTTGAAATGAGCTTGTTCGTGACCCGCCTGGGCAACTTGACAAGACCTCATCTCTA
>NW_007089181.1:0-337 GCF_000164805.1 Carlito syrichta
CCTCAAACTCCTAGGTATAGAAGGAACATACCTCAAAATAGTAAGTGCCATCTACAATAAACCCATAGCTAGCATATTGCTAAATGGACAGAAACTGGAAACATTTCCCCTGAAAACTGGAATAAGGCAAGGCTGCCCACTCTCACTTCTTTTGTTCAACATTGTGTTGGAAGTCCTAGCTAGAGCAGTTAGACAAGAGAAGGAAATCAAGCTTATCCAAATAGGAAAAGAGGAAGTTAAGCTATCCCTCTTTGCTGACGACATGATCTTTTTTTTGAGTTGAAGTCTCACTCTCGCCCAGACTGGAGTGCAGTGGCCGCTCCCGGCCACCGCAGCC
>NW_007089182.1:0-375 GCF_000164805.1 Carlito syrichta
CCCCATCCCCCAGCCCACCACCAACCATGCTGGTGCCAGGCCCGGGAACTTCAGTCCCATGCAAGGCCAGATATTGTGCCCCCTCCACTGCTGCCATTTTACTCATGTGTAGAAGTCTCTGGTCCCAGCCACCTCCAGATCCCTCCCCGACTGCATTGTCTCCAGCCCGGGCACCTGACACCAAGCCGCCAGTCACACAGGGAGGCTCTGGGTTCCCACCCCTCAGAGACACAGGTCCCATTCCTGGCTGAAGTACTCTGTAGGGTCCCAGTGCCACTATTGCCACTCACTGCCTGCCCTTTGGAACTTTGGAGATCTGGAACTCCGGGTCCACCCTGGCTGAGGCACTCAGCATGAGACCCCAAGCCGGAGGAC
>NW_007089183.1:0-353 GCF_000164805.1 Carlito syrichta
AAACCCACAAAGACATGGACACTAAACAGCATGATGCCAAACAACTCCTGGGTCAATGATGAAATCAAAACAGAGATTAAAAGATTCCTGGAAACAAATAAAAATGCAGAAACATCTTACCAAAATCTCTGGGATGCCATGAAAGCTGTAGTAAGAGGAGAATTTAATCCCTACAAACGCACATGAAGAAAATGGAAGGAACACAAATTAACAGCCTAACAGGCCACCTAAGTAAGCTGTAAAAGCAAGACCACAAAAACCCTAATTTCAGCAGAAGAATCCAGATCACTAAAAAAAGCCCAAATCCAGGACATAGAAGACAAAAAGATAATACAAAAAAAATCAATGAAACA
>NW_007089184.1:0-389 GCF_000164805.1 Carlito syrichta
CTCAGCCTTCCAAGTAGCTGGAACTACAGGCATGCGCTACCACACCCGGCTAATTTTTGGATTTATTGTAAAGATGAAGTCTCGCCAAGTTGCCCAGGCAGGTCTTGAACCCGCCGGCTCAGGCAGTCCACTCACCTCAACCTCCCAAGGCGCGGGATTACAGGCTGAGCCACCGAGCCAGGCTCAGTTTTCCATCTTCTTGTTCCCTTGTTTGAGTCCTGCTGGGCACTGTGACTCACACCTGTAATCCCAGCACTTTGGGAAGCTGAGGCAATAGGATCACTTGAGCCCAGGAGATTAAAACCTGGTCTCTACAAAAATAAAAATAAAGGCCGGGCTCAGTGGCTCAGCCTGTAATCCCAGCACTTTGGGAGGCCGAGATGAGTGGA
>NW_007089185.1:0-375 GCF_000164805.1 Carlito syrichta
AATCCACTCACCTCAGCCTCCTAAAGGCGCGGGATTACGGGCTGAGCCACCGAGCCCGGCGACATCCTTTAATCTACATAACCATTCACTTTTTTTTTTTTTTTGAGTTGGAGTCTCAGATTCTGTCACCCAGGCTGGAGTGCAGTGGCATGCTCCCAGCCACCGCAGCCTCAACCTGTTGGGCTCCGGCGATCCTTCCCCCTCAGCTTCTAAGTAGCCGGAACTACAGGCGCATGCTACCACGTCCGGCCAATTTTTAAAATTTATTGTAGAGATGAGGTCTCACCAGGTTGCCTGGGCTGGTCTCGAACCTGAGGGCTCAGGCAATCCACTCACCTCGGCCTCCCAAAGCGCTGGGATTACAGGCTGAGCCAC
>NW_007089186.1:0-672 GCF_000164805.1 Carlito syrichta
CAGGTCGAAAATCAAGTTCACCACAGGAACGTGCAGCGACTCAGTGGTTCACAGCTGCGACCTGTGCGGCAAGGGCTTCCGCCTACAGCGCATGCTCAACCGTCACCTCAAGTGCCACAGCCAGGTCAAGAGGCACCTGTGCACCTTCTGTGGCAAGGGCTTCAACGACACCTTCGACCTGAAGAGGCACGTCCGCACGCACACAGGTACAAGCTCCAGACATCTTCCATTGTTCTTTAAAAATACAAGTTCCGAGACGGGGCAAGATGGCGACGGCATAGGTGAACTTGTGAGATTCTCTGAACGGACCAAGACTGCAAACTGCTGAATAGACAGACTGTAAAACAGAGGGAAAAGTGAACAAAACCAGAAGACCCTCATAAGGAAGAACAGGTCATTGCAGAAGAGAAATAAAAGCAACCCCACCTTCCCTCAAAAACAGAATTGAAGAGGGGGAGGGAAAGGGGTAAAGGGAGAAAAATCTACAGAAATGAAGAAAAACCAAAAGAAGAGTATGGGTCTCTCCCAGACGCCTGGGAGAGCAGACACTGAGAAAATTGACTTTGGAATACAAACAATGCAAAGTCCCCAGAATGAAGGGTCTCAAAATGCAAATGCAGATATCAAAACAATAATGGAGAGACTAAAAAGAATTGAGGAGACACAAGAAGG
>NW_007089187.1:0-384 GCF_000164805.1 Carlito syrichta
TTTTTTATGGCTGCATAGTATTCCATTGTATATATGTACCACATTTTTTAATACAGTCCTCTTTTGATGGGCAGCATGGTTGGTTCCAGGTTCTTGTTATTGTGAAAAATGCTGCGATAAACATTCATGTGTAGATATCTTTTTTATAGAGTGATTTGAGTTCTTCAAGGTATATTCCAAGCAGAGGGATTGCAGAGTCATATGGGAAATTAATGTTTAGAGCTTTTAGGAATTGCCACCCTGCTTTCCACAGAGGTTGCACTAGTTTACACTCCCACCAACAGTGAAGGAGTGTTCCCTTTTCACCACACCCTCTCCAACAACTATTATTTTCTGAGTTATTGATAATTGCCATTCTGACTGGAGTTAAGTGGTATCTCAGTG
>NW_007089188.1:0-481 GCF_000164805.1 Carlito syrichta
GCCGGGAGCGGCCATTGCACTCCAGTCTGGGCGACGGACTGAGACTCCAACTCAAAAAAAAAGAAAAAGAAAAAGCACAGCTGGAGTAGCAACATCTAAACACAGACACAACTGGCCCGCTCATGTGGACTTGTCTAAAAATACCATGAGGCCGGTGGTTTCCATTCGGCCTCAAGCCCCTGGAGAACACCCAGCAGCCACCTTCCCAGACCTCTCGTCCCCGGGGCATCATGTTACACGGGGAGTTGGACCCTCGGGCTGAGAGAAAAGCAAGCCCCACGCAAAGGTGAAGTGAAGACAAGGGCCCCAGCCGGCGGCCCCGGACGACCCTGAAACGGTCCGTGTGCGGCCACGCCACTCCTCTGCCCAGCACTCCAGCCCACGGCATCTGGCCCACACACCTGGAACGTCCACGCATGGCTCCCCCCTCAGGCAATGGTGTGTGGGATCTAGGAGTTTCTCAATCAAAAGCACATGCCAC
>NW_007089189.1:0-341 GCF_000164805.1 Carlito syrichta
GATAGCAAAAACCTGGAAACACCCATGCTGCCCATCAAAAGAGGACTGGATTTTAAAATGTGGTACATATACACAATGGAATACTAAGCAGCCATAAAAAAGAACAAAATCATGAATTTCTCAACAGCCTGGATGGAACTAGAGTCTATAGTACTGAGTAACCTCTCACAGAAAGAAAGATCCTAGTATCACATGTCCTCACTCATATAATGGACCTTGAACATCTAATGTAATACTATAAGAAAGTAACTGACGGTACTGGGAAACTATGTGGGGGGAGGAGGATGGGATTAACAGTAGCAAATATCTGTCTGGGGATGGGAAAACACCTCTTATCTACA
>NW_007089190.1:0-378 GCF_000164805.1 Carlito syrichta
AGCCTGGGCAACTTGGCGAGACCTCATCTCTACAATAAATCAAAAATTAGCCAGGTGTGGTAGCATGTGCCTGTAGTTTCGGCTCCTTGAAAAGCTGAGGTGGAAGGATCACTGGAGCCCAGCAGGTCAAGGCTGCCATGGCTGTGAGTATGCCACTGCACTCCAGCCTGGACAACAGAGTAAGACTTCAACTCTAATAATAATAATGATGATGAGCCGGGCTCGATGGCTCAGCCTGTAATCCCGCGCCTTTAGAGGCCGAGGTGAGGGGATTGCCTGAGCCTGCAGGTTCGAGACCCGCCTGGGCAACTTGGCGAAACCTCATCTCTACAATAAATCAAAACTGAGCCGGGCATGGTAGCGCGCGCCTGTAGTTCC
>NW_007089191.1:0-358 GCF_000164805.1 Carlito syrichta
GTTCCATCCAGGTTGCTGCGAAATTCATGATTTTGTTCTTTTTTATGGCTGTGTAGTATTCTATCGTGTATATGTACCACATTTTACAATCCAGTCCTCTTCTGATGGACAGCATGGTTGGTTCCAGGTTCTTGCTATTGTGAACAATGCTGCGTTAAACATACGTATGCAGGTATCTTTCTGATAGAGTGATTTGAGTTCTTCAGGGTATATTCCCAGTAGAGAGATTGCGGGGTCATAGGGGAGGTTGATATTTAGAGCTTTCAGGAATCGCCCTACTGTTTTCCACAGAGGTTGAACTAGTTTGCACTCCCACCAACAGTGTAGAAGTGTTCCCTTTTCGCCACACTCTCTCCAG
>NW_007089192.1:0-311 GCF_000164805.1 Carlito syrichta
CCACATTCCCCGCACATGAACATATTTGCTTTTTCCCTTCCCTCACTGTCTCCTTCCCACCTAAAACCATCTTAGTTATAGACATCTGCATTTTTAGAAGAGTTTTACCCATTTATTTTTTTTAAACATTCAAGAACTGCTGACATACTGTGGCTATAGAGTACAAAACTTGAAAAATGCAGATGTTGAAGGAATAATAGGTATCTTGTGCTTTAATTCTTTGTGGCAGAATTGTACTATAAGCAAGTGCATCAAACAACTATGTAAATCACAAAAACTAAAATGAACCAAAGTGAGGAGGATAACTTCCA
>NW_007089193.1:0-311 GCF_000164805.1 Carlito syrichta
AACTATGTGACTTAACCAGCTAGCCAGCTGGCTAGCCAACTGACTCAACTAAATGACTTAGCTAGTGAGCCAGCAGTCCAGCCAGCTGACTTCACCAGCTCTATACCTAGCTAGCTAGCTGACTAGAGAGCAGAATTAATTAGCTGACTTATTTAGCTAGCCAACTGGATAGCCAACGATTTAACTATCTCACAACCTAGCTAGTCTGCTGTCAAGCCACCTGACATAACTAGCTGAATTACATAGCAGGTCTGATTGTTAGTCAGCTGAATTATCTAGCTTGCTATATAGCTAGCCAGCTGGCTAGCCAG
>NW_007089194.1:0-374 GCF_000164805.1 Carlito syrichta
GTCGAGGCTGCGGTGGCCGGGAGTGGCCACTGCACCCCAGTCTGGGTGACAGAGTGAGACCCCAACTCAAAAAAAAAAAAAGAAAGCGGATAAATGGACAAATGAGTGAACTAGCCTATTTATAGTTTCCTAAGTCCTTGGATAGAAGATTTCAGGACAAATACATTTAAAGAAAAGTGTTAGAGGTTATTGATAGGTGTAGTCCAAGTAGATATGAATAGTAAAAATTTTTAAGATTAAAATTTATAGCAGCAGGAAAATATGAATGATTTATAAATAACTTTTTTTTTTTTTGAGTTGGAGTCTCGCTCTGTCGCCCAGACTGGAGTGCAGTGGCCGCTCCCGCCCACCGCAGCCTCGACCTGCCAGGCTCC
>NW_007089195.1:0-315 GCF_000164805.1 Carlito syrichta
TTCACATGTAGAGAGAGAGAGAGAGAGAGAGAGACAGAGAGACAGAGAGACAGAGAGAGACAGAGAGAGGTCCCAGACTCTCTTTAGCAACTTGTTCTGGCGTAGAATACAGCAAGAACTCACTTATCACCAAGGGGAGGGTCCCAAGCCCTTCAGGAGGGATCTGTGACACAAACCCTTCTCCCAGGGGTATCACATTTCAACAGGAGATAGGAAGGGGCCCGAGCATCCAAACCATCTCACAGAGTTTCCCAGACTTGGCCACGGAATTTTCTCTCCTGATATCGATGTTCTCCATTGGGCAACACGGGGGGG
>NW_007089196.1:0-379 GCF_000164805.1 Carlito syrichta
TCCAGGTTCTTGCTATTGTGAACAATGCTGCGATAAACATACGTGTGCAGGTATCTTTTTTATAGAGTGATCTGAGTTCTTCAGGGTATATTCCCAGTATAGGGATTGTGGGGTCATATGGGAGGTCAACATTTAGAGCTTTTAGGAATCGCCCTACTGTTTTCCACAGAGGTTGTACTAGTTTGCACTCCCACCAGCAGTGTAGAAGTGTTCCCTTTAGGCCACACTCTCTCCAGCAACTGTTATTTTTTGAGTTATTGATATATGCCATTCTGACCAGAGTTAGGTGGTATCTCAGTGTGGTTTTGATTTGCATCTCCCTAATGATTAGTGAGGTTGAACATTTTTTCATGTGTCTGTTGGCTGCTTGGATGTCTTC
>NW_007089197.1:0-372 GCF_000164805.1 Carlito syrichta
CCATTGCACTCCAGTCTGGGTGACAGAGTGAGACTCCAACTCAAAAAAAAAAAAATTAAACTGGGTACAGTGGCTCACGCCTGTCATCCCAGCACTTTGAGAGGTGAGAGGCTTGCCTGAGTCCAGGGGTTCGAGACCCATCTGGGCAACTTGGCAAGACCTTGTCTCTACAGTAAATCAAAAAATTAGCTGGGCATGGTGGCACACACCTGTGGTCCCAGCTGCTTGGAAGGCTGAGGTGGAAGGATCACCTGGGCCCAATATGTCAAGGCTATGGAGGCAGTGAGCAAGCCCCTGCACTCCAGCCTGGGCAACAGAGTGAGACTCTGACTCAAAAAAAAAAAAAAATTAGCCAGGTGTGGTGGCACCTGT
>NW_007089198.1:0-339 GCF_000164805.1 Carlito syrichta
CCACTCACAACCCTAGACAGATCATCAGGACAAAAAATCAGCAACGAGATCCGGAACCTCAATGTGACTCCTGAACAAATGGACTTAATTGATACCTACAGATCACTCCACCCAATGACCACAGAATATACATTCTACTCATCACCGCATAGAACATACTCTAAGATCGACCACATACTTGTCCATAAATCAAGCATAAACAAATTTCAAAAGATCGAAATTTTGCCATGCACATTCTTGGACCACAGTGGAAAAAAAATAAACATCAACACCAACAAAGTTCCCCCAAACCCACAAAGACATGGACACTAAACAGCATGATGCTAAACAACTCCTGGG
>NW_007089199.1:0-339 GCF_000164805.1 Carlito syrichta
AAGGGTACCTGCATAATCAACGTTTGTATACCTAACCCTGAATTGTACCCCACATCTTTGTAATTAAAAAAGCAACAAAAAAGTAGGCAAAACATCTGAGTAGACACTTTTCAAAAGAAGACAAACAGCCAACAAATACATGAAAAAATGCTCCCCCTCTCTAATTATCAAAGAAATGCAAATTAAAACCACGTTGAGATACCACCTAACTCCAGTTGGGATGGCCATTATCAATAACTCAAAAAATAACAGATGATGGAGAGGATGCAGAGAAAAGGGAACACTTCTACACTGTTGGTGGGAGTGTAAACTAGTACAGCCTCTGTGGAAAACAGTGTG
>NW_007089200.1:0-361 GCF_000164805.1 Carlito syrichta
GAGCTGGAAAGAGAAGACCACCAAAACCCCAACTTTAGCAGAAGAATCCAAATCACAAAAATAAGAGCCCAAATACAGGACATAGAAGACTAATATATCACAGAAAACATCAACAAAACAAAAATCTGTTTCTCTGAAAGAATTACCAAGATTGGTGGACCCCTAGCCAGAATGACCAGGAAAAAGGGAGAAAAAGCCCAAATAGACATAATCAGAAACACAAAAGATCAAATCACAACTGATCCTGAAGAAATACAAAAGATTATCAGAGAGTACTATGCACACCTGTATGGAAACAAACTTGATAACTTAAATGAAATGGAGAACTTTCTGACATCACACAGCCTCCCCAGGTTGAAAC
>NW_007089201.1:0-366 GCF_000164805.1 Carlito syrichta
TTTTTTATTTATTGTAGAGATGAGGTCTCACCAACTTGCCCAGGCGGGTCTCGAACCTGCGGGCTCAGGCAATCCACTCATCTCGGCCTCCCAAAGCGATGGGATTACAGGTTGAGCTACCGAGCCTGGCCAACAGCTTTTTTTCTTACTTCCATGATCTTTTGCTTAATTGAACAGTGTTTTTTTTATTTATTGTAGAGATGAGGTCTCACCAAATTGCCGGGTGTGGTAGTGCGCGCCTGTAGTTCCAGCTACTTGGAAGGCTGAGGAGGAAGGATCACTGGAGTGCAGCAGGTTGAGGCTGCGGTGGTTGGGAGCGGCCACTGCACTCCAGTCTGGACGACAGAGTGAGACTCCAACTCAAAA
>NW_007089202.1:0-647 GCF_000164805.1 Carlito syrichta
AGAGACTGCCATTTCAAATCTTCCTTTAATATTATTTGCCTATTAGCCTTTAATAAATGAAAAGCATTCAGTAAATCTTTCCAGATCAGGTGTGATGTAGTAGGAATAGCAGAGCATGAGGCTTAAAGACAAAGCTGGGTATGAAATTCCAGTTCTACTACTTATGGTCTGTGCTGCCATGGGCAAGTTATTTAACCTCTTTCAGGTCTTACCACAGCAACCTCAAAACTTGAGCAGTGACTGTATGTAAAGCACTCAACCCAGCTCCATACATAGAGGCAGCCAACTCCTGGCTGAAAGAAACCTGTCTGCTGGTCCACGCTTTGCATGGGGCAGGGACTGTGGGAGCAGCCTTTGCTTCAAGTCCCCTGTGCTGCATCATGTGGCAAGATGACTGGTAAGACTTCGCCTGATCAGCCTCTCATGCTGTGAACCAATACTATGCCTCTTTCTTCCCTCAACACAGGTTGGAACACGACCAACAGGACTCTGCCCGAACCCCTATCATTGGCTCCTGTGGTGCTCAGAAGCAGGCAGTGATAATAGATATCACAAAAAACAGTTGTGAAAGGGTAAGAAGGAAGAGGATAAAGAGAGATGGTTCTACTCTCAGATAGGGCTTGCTATGTGGGGGCCAAGCCAGGGCA
>NW_007089203.1:0-355 GCF_000164805.1 Carlito syrichta
TCTCGCCAAGTTGCCCAGGCGGGTCTCGAACCCGCGACCTCAGGCAATCCACTCACCTCAACCTCCCAAAGGCGTGGAATTACAGGCTGAGCCACCGAGCCCGGCTTTCTTCTTTTTTAAGGTCTCATGGAATTCCAGTGTATGTATATACCACATTTTGTTTATCCATTTTCTATTGATGGACATTTGAGCTGCTTCTATCTCTTGGCTATTGTGAATAGTGCTACAATACAATATACCAATTTGAATTGTTTCATACACAAACATGTGTGAATATATATATACATTTTGCATGTATGTGTGTGTTAGTGTGTGTGTGTGTGTGTGTGTGTGTGTGTGTGTGTGTGTGTGTATG
>NW_007089204.1:0-380 GCF_000164805.1 Carlito syrichta
AAAAAGCCCTGGACCAGATAGCTTTCCAGCAGAATTCTACAAGACATTTAAGGAGGAGCTGATACCAATCCTACTGAAGGTATTCCAGGTGACTGAGAAAGACGGAACTTTCCCCAAATCATTTTATGAAGCTAACATCACATCGATACCCAAACGAGGTAAAGACCTAACAAAGAAAGAGAACTATGGGCCAATATCTTTGATGAACATAGATGCTAAAATTTTCAACAAGATCCTAGCAAACCAGATTCAACAAAACATCTCAAAAATCATCCATCACGACCAAGGAGGTTTTATCCCTGGGATGCAAGCCTGGTTCAACATTCGTAAAACCATAAATGTAATTAAATACATCAATAGATGTCAAAACAAAAACCACA
>NW_007089205.1:0-370 GCF_000164805.1 Carlito syrichta
GGATATCCTGATCCAACATCGAGGTTGTAAACCCTATTGTCGATATGGACTCTGTAATAGGATTGGGCTGTTATCCCTAGGGTAACTTTAAAAGTTTGGGTCAATAAATGATTTTTGCTTAGACTGGTAAAGTCTTAGTTATTATCATTCGGAGGTTTGTTTGTGCTCCGAGGTCACCCCAACTGAAATTTACAGCTCATATCCAGTTGGGTATTAGTCCTAGTAGGTCGTTTTAGTACTGGTTGAGTAGTTAAATTGAAGCTCTATAGGGTCTTCTCATCTTATTAAGATATCTCTGCCTCTTCACAGAGATGTCAATTTCACTGATTGGAAGTAGGAGACAGAAAAACCCTCGTGTGGCCGTTCATAC
>NW_007089206.1:0-410 GCF_000164805.1 Carlito syrichta
ACTCCAGTCTGGGCGACAGAGTGAGACTCCAACTCAAAAAAAAAAAAAAAAGAGAAAAAGGGGACTGAGAGAGCCGATGTGTGACATTTATTATAAAAACCTGACTGCATGCCCTGTCAGACAATGCCAGTGTTCCCTCCAGAGCCCCTCACTGTGTCTAAGGGGCCGTTTCTGGCCTGGTTCAACCTTCTGTCCCCTTTTCTCAAGTTTAGCTGTGGCAGTATCTGCTGTTTGTTTTAGGATCCTTATTAGTAACCATGCAACCTGCCTAGTATTAGCTCTTTTTTTTGAGTCTCACCCTTGTGCCCAGGCTGGAATGCAGTGGCTCGCTCACAGTCACCGCAGCCTCAACCTACTGGACTTCGGTGATCCTTCTGCTTCAGCCTTCCAAGTAGCTGGAACCACAGGCG
>NW_007089207.1:0-390 GCF_000164805.1 Carlito syrichta
AACTAGTTGACTTAACTTGCTAGCCAGCTAGCTAGCCAGCTGATTTAACTAGCTAGCTACACTGCTAGGCAGCTGGTTTGCGGTTGATTTAAGTAACTGATTTAACTAGCTCACCAGTTGACTTAACTAACTGACTTAACAAGATAGCCAGCTGGCTGGCCAGCTGAATTAACTAGCTGACATAACCAGCTAGCCAGCTGGCTAGCCAACTGACTTAACTAGCTAGCTACCTACCTAGATTTCTAGCTAGCCAGCTGAATAAGCCAGCTGACTTACTTAACTCCCTAGTTGCCATACCTAGATTACTTATATAGCTAGCTTCCTAACTGTCCAACTGACTTAACTAGCTAAAATTACTAGCTAGCCAGATGGCTACCCATCTGACATTAC
>NW_007089208.1:0-371 GCF_000164805.1 Carlito syrichta
GGTTGGAGTGCAGTGGCACACTCATGACCACTGCAGCCTCGACCTGCTGGGCTCAGGCGAGCCTTCTGCCTCAGCCTTCCAAGTAGCTGGAACTACAGATGTACGGCACCACACCTGGCTAGTTTTTGTGATTTATTGTAAAGATGCGGTCTCACCAAGTTGCCCAGGCTGGTCTTGAACCCGTGGGCTCAGGCAATTCTCTCATCTCTGCCTCCTAAAGTGCTAGGATTACAGGCTTGAGCCACTGAGTCTGGCCCCAGGTGATTCTAATGTGCAGCCTGACCTTGGACCACAGTTTTTTTTTGTTTGTCTGTTTGTTTTGAGTTGGAGTCTCACTCTGTCGCCCAGACTGGAGTGTAGTGGCCGCTCCC
>NW_007089209.1:0-309 GCF_000164805.1 Carlito syrichta
AGGCGGGGTGTGGCCCCCCCCTTGCCCAGGGCCGAAGGAGCTGCCGGACGATCAATGACCAGTTTTCCCGGTTGTCCCAGGCAAGGTTTTAGGTTTTCAGTGTGGGGATACTTACCAATCCGAAGGCCATTGGTGGATGTAGCGTTGGCGTTCAGGAGAATGGGCGAAGGCCTTAAGGGGTGAGTACCACTGGCACCGGGATGGGGTCCCTCCTTGGGGCAAGAGAATCCCCAATCCGAGTCACGGCAACAATGAAAGACGGTGGCGTGCAGTGAGACTCAACACCCGTTAAGGCCAAGAGATTTTAAT
>NW_007089210.1:0-369 GCF_000164805.1 Carlito syrichta
CACCGAGCCCGGCTAATTTTTTTATTTATTGTAGAGATGAGGTCTTGCCAAAGTTGCCCAGGCTGTTCTTGAACCCCTAGGCTCAGGCAATCCTCTCACCTCTGCCTCCCAAAGTGCTGGGATTACAAGAGTGAGCCACCGCACCCAGGTGGTATATACTATTAATGTGGACAAGGGCTGTATAAAACTGCCAGGAAGTCTCATCCTCAAAAAACCAAGGCACACTTTGGGAGGACAAGGTAAGAGGATTGCCTGAGCCCACGGGTTCATGACCAGCCTGGGCAACTTGGCAAGACCTCATCTCTACAATAAATAAAAAAATTAGCCACGGTAGCGTTCGCCTGTAGTTCCAGCTACTTGGAAGGCTGA
>NW_007089211.1:0-422 GCF_000164805.1 Carlito syrichta
GAAGGCTGAGGTGGAAGGATCACCTGAGCCCAGCAGGTCAAGGCTGCGGTGGCCATGAGCTTGCCACTGTACTCCAGCCTGGGTGACAGAGTGAGACTGATTCAAATAAAAAAAAAAGGAGTTTTGGTTGGCCTTGGTGGCTCAGCCTGTAATCCCAGTACTTTGGGAGGCTGAGGCAAGTGGATTGTCTGAGCCCATGGGTTCGAGACCAGCCCTGTCAACTTGGTGAGACTTCATCTCTACAATAAATACAAAATTAGCTGGGTGTGGTAGCGTGCACCTGTAGTTCCAGCTACATGGAAGGCTGAGGCAGAAGGATCACTAGAGCCCAGCAGGTCGATGCTGGGGTGGCCATGAGTGTGCCACTGCACTCCAGCCTGGCTGACAGAGTGAGACTCCAGCTCAAAAAAAAAAAAAAAAAA
>NW_007089212.1:0-481 GCF_000164805.1 Carlito syrichta
AGCTACTTGGAAGGCTGAGGCAGAAGGATCGCCGGAGCCCAGCAGGTGGAGGCTGCGGTGGCCGGGAGCGTGCCACGGCACTTCAGCCTGGACGACAGGATTTGGGTTTTTAAAAAAGAAAAAGAAAGAAGCTGCTGCTGCCCGAGTCACCCCCGGGACCCAGACTTAGTGGCCTGGGGAGAGGCCTGGCTTAGGGCTTCAAAGGCCCCGGGGGCGTGTCGCGCCGCCGGCCGGGGCGCGATCCGGATTCTGATGCAAGGGGTGGCCTGCACCGTCGGCTCTCCCGTTCAGCTGGAGACCCCGGCCAGCTTCCGAGGAGCCCGACGCCCAGGCCCCAACCCAGGGACTCCGCGGAGCCTGGGCTTGGGAAGTTTCCAAGCGCCCCAGGCGACGGCCACCTGCCAGCGGCTTCGCCGACCGGGTTGGCCAGGTGGGGCGGGGCGGCCGCAGTGCGCGCCGTGGCCACCGGGTGGCGGTGCCC
>NW_007089213.1:0-475 GCF_000164805.1 Carlito syrichta
GAGAGGAAAGGAATGGAGAGCAAAGGAGTGGAGTGGACAAGAATGGAATGGAATGGCGTGGGACTGGAGAGGAATTGAATGGAATGGAATGGAGAGCAATGGTATGGATTGGAATGGAATGGAATGGAGAGGAAAGCAATGGAACGAAGAGGAATGGTATAGAGAGTAGTGAAATGGAGCGGATTGGAGTGGAATGGAATGGAGAGGAATACAATGGAATGGAAAGGAGAGGAATGGCATGGAGATGAATGTAATGCAATAGAAGTGACATGAATGGAACGGATATGAGAAATATGGAATGGAGAGGAATGGAATGGAGGCAATGGAGTGGAATGGAATGAAATGGAATGGAATGGGGAGTTGGGGAATGCAGAGTAATGGAATGGAATGAATGGAGAGCAATGGAATGGAATGGATGGAGATGAATGGAATGGAATGGAATGGAGTGGAATGAAATGGAATGGAGAGGAGTAGA
>NW_007089214.1:0-309 GCF_000164805.1 Carlito syrichta
CTATGAGGGCTGCTGCTGCCAACGACCTCCCCTCCATCCACCAAGCCCAAAAGAGAGAATTTCTGTGGATCCTGGAGCAGGTTACCCTGCACCAGCCCTGGGGTGCTGGGAGCCTCCACTCTGCCACTGGCCCAGACCACACACACAGCCAGGCTTATACAAGGCCTCGGCCACACTTCTTCCTCTTGTCATCTCTGCCATCAAACACCTGGAAACAGTCTTGTTGTGACTTTTTCTGCCACCCTAACCATAGACAGAAGGTTCTAACTCTAGTCAAGCCCCTTCCCTCAGGCCCGTCTCAGCCCCACC
>NW_007089215.1:0-351 GCF_000164805.1 Carlito syrichta
GAGACGAGGTCTCACTAAGTTGCCCAGGCTGTTCTCGAACCCCTGGGCTCAGGCAATCCTCTCACCTCAGCCTCCCAAAGTGCTAGGATTACAGGCTTGAGCAACCGTGTCTGGCTCAGGTCTGCCTTTTAGTTGGAGTGTTTAGCAATTTACATTTAGGCTAGGCATGGTAGCTCATGCCTGTAATCCTAGCACTTTGGAAGGACGAAGCAAGAGAATTGCTTGAGTCTAGGAGTTCAAGACCAGCCTGGGCAATATAGTGAGGGCTCGTCTTTACAAAAAATAAATAAATAGCCGGGTTCGGTGGCTCAGCCTGTAATCCCAGCACTTTGGGAGGCTGAGGTGAGTGGA
>NW_007089216.1:0-359 GCF_000164805.1 Carlito syrichta
CGGGTTTGAGACCCACCTGGGCAACTTGGCGAGACTTCATCTCTACAATAAATCAAAAATGAGCCGGGCGTGGTAGCATACGCCTATAGTTCCAGCTACTTGGGAGGCTGAGGTGGAAGGATCACCAAAGCCCAGCAGGTCAAGGCCGCAGTGGCCAGGAGCAGCCACTGCACTCCAGTCTAGGTGACAGAGTGAGACTCCAACTCAAAAAAAAAAAAAGATCAGTGGAATAGAAAGCACCAAGCTGGTCAATATAGAAAAAGAATATAGCCAGGCTCGGTGGCTCAGCCTGTAATCCTGTGCCTTTGGGAGGCTGAGGTGAGCGGACTGCCTGAGCCCGCGGGTTCGAGACCCACCTG
>NW_007089217.1:0-381 GCF_000164805.1 Carlito syrichta
CCCAGGCGGGTCTCGAACCCGAGGGCTCAGGCAATCCACTCAACTCAGCCTCCCAAAGGCGCGGGATTACAGGCTGAGCCACCGAGCCCGACACAATTTCTTTCTTTACTTTCCTTCCCCCCTTCCTCTCTGCCTTCCTTTCTTCCTTCTCTGTTTTTTTGAGTCTGAGTCTCACTGTCACCCACAATGGAGTGCAGTGACACAATCACAGCTCACCACTGAAAGACAGTGGCGCGCAGTGAGACTCAACACCCTTTAAGGCCAAGAGATTTAATGGGATGAGTTCGATGGCTACAGAGCCTGAGAATCAGGTTGCAGCGTGGAGGCAGGGGTGTGGCAGGGTTTATAGAAATTTTTTTTTTTTTTTTTTTTTTTTTTTTT
>NW_007089218.1:0-357 GCF_000164805.1 Carlito syrichta
CAAGATGCCCTGAATTTCCCTGGCCATGTGGATTCCAAAACTCTGTGTACAAAAATGCAGATGCCCAGATGTTTCCTAGGGACATGGAATACATGGATACTGGTTAAATTTTAATAATTCGAACTAAATATTTAGCAACTGCAAAACCCTCAGCCCCTCTCCAAATATAGTACAAACGGAAATTTAAGGATTATCAAGTTCATGTTAAGACCATGATTCCTCGTTAACATTAAAATTACGTAGTAAATATTTGGCATGTGCAAAACCCTTGTCCCGTCTCAAAATACAAAGAGACACAGAAAGGGAAGGATTACAGGGTTCACCTTAAGACCAGAGTTACATCCAAATATGGCAAGA
>NW_007089219.1:0-365 GCF_000164805.1 Carlito syrichta
TCACTCTGTTGCCCAGGCTGGAGTGCAGTGGCACGCTCATGGCCACCCCAGTGTCAACCTGCTGGGTTCAGGTGATCCTTCTGCCTCAGCCTTCCAAATAGCTGGAACCATGGGCGCATGCCATTACACCCAGCTAATTTTTTTATTTATTGTAGAAATGAGGTCTCATCAAGTTGCCCAGGCTGGTCTCAACTTCCTGAGCTCAGGCAATCCTCTCACCTCGGCCTTCCAAAGTGCTGGAATTACAGGCATGAGCCATTGCACCCGACTGAAATGTGCACTCTTGTGTTTTTTTGTTTTTTTGTTTTTTTTTGAGTTGGAGTCTCACTCTGTCACCCAGACTGGAGTGTAGTGGCCACTCCCGG
>NW_007089220.1:0-374 GCF_000164805.1 Carlito syrichta
TTCGAGACCAGCCTGGGCAACTTGGCGAGACCTCGTCTCTACAATAAATCAAAAAATTAGTCAGGCATGGTGGCACGTGCCTGTAGTTCCAGTTACTCGGAAGGTGGAAGGATCACCTGAGCCCAGCAGGTTGAGGCGGAAGGACCACCTGAGCCCAGCAGGTTGAGGCTGCAGTGGCCGTGAGCATGCCACACAGTCCAGCCTGGGCGACAGAGGGAGACTCCAGTTCAAATAAAGAAAGAGCCGGGCTCAGTGGCTCAGCCTGTAACCCCAGCACTTTGGGAGGCGGAGGTGAGTGGATTGCCTGAGCCCAGGGGTTCGAGACCCGCCTGGGCAACTTGGCAAGACCTCAACTCTACAATAAATCAAAAATT
>NW_007089221.1:0-680 GCF_000164805.1 Carlito syrichta
TGAAACTGTGAGTGTAGGCAATCCACTCTCCTTGGCCTCTCAAAATGCTGGGATTACAGGACAAGCCACCGAGCCTGGCCAAACAGAACCATTTTCAAAAGACCTCAAGTCCGGCTCTGCTTTCTGTATTTGAAGTCAGAAATAAACTGCCAGTTCCCTGTCCCTTTGATTTTTTGGTATCAAGGGGAGCAGCCGAACATTATTCAGACCAAAATGGGGGGAAGTCAGCCATGAGCATTTGCTGGTGGGTGACAGCTAAGCAGTTGCCTTATTTGGACTTCCCAGGTAAATATTCCCTGGGTCTGTAATTAGGGTCATTGACAGTTTGTGCAACCAGGTCATAACCCCATAGTGCTCTGTGTAGGACAGTCAGTAAGTCGAGAGGAGTTGGGGCAAGGGCTGTAACTTTAATTAGGAGTGCCATTAAAACAGAAGATGGCTGGTGCGGTGGTTTAGCCAGTAATCCCAGTACTGAGAGGCCAAGGCGAGTGGATTGCCTGAGCCCACAGGCTTGAGATCAGCCTGGGCAACTTGATGAGACCTCATCTCTACAATAAATAAAAAAATTAGCCAGGCATAGTAGCATACGCCTGTGGGTCCTGTTACTTGGAAGGCTGAGGCAGAAGGATCGCCTGAGCCCACCCAGCAGGTCAGCGCTGGTATAGCTGAGTGTGCCACGG
>NW_007089222.1:0-336 GCF_000164805.1 Carlito syrichta
CGGGCTCAGGCAATCCACTCACCTCAGCCTCCCAAAGGCGCGGGATGACAGGCTAAGCCACCGAGCCCGGCTTGAAATTACTTTCATAAGAATGTCAAGACCATTTAATAGAGAAAAAAGAAGTCTTTCCAACAAATGGTGTAAAGAAAATTGGATATTAGCCGGGCTCGGTGGGCAACTTGGCGAGACCTCACCTCTACAATAAATAAAATACCAGCCAGGCGTGGTGGCGCGTGCCTGTAGTTTCAGCTATTTGGAAGGCTGAGGTGGAAGGATCGCGGGAGCCCAGCCGGTCAAGGCTGTGGTGGCCGGGAGCGGCCACTGCACTCCAGTCTG
>NW_007089223.1:0-702 GCF_000164805.1 Carlito syrichta
ATTAATCCAGTATAGCCTTAATGCTAGTAGCTGTCATTAAAATCTTTCCTCAATACCATAGGTTTCTATCAGTTATGAAAGGGAGGGGTATTAAAGACTATAAGTGCAAGTCTGTCTATTTCTTTTTTTAGTTCTGTTCACGTTTCATCCTTCTCCTCTGCCAGAAACTCCTACTGTCATGTGACCTGACATTCCCTAGCAAAATGAAAAATAAAGATGCAGCAATTTTGGGGTTACCTCTCTGTTTGACAAGTGTTGCATGTTTGTTCCTCTGTTGAGTGTGTTCCTGTCCTTTTCCCGTGTGCATCAGAAATGGGTCATTCTGAACTTGGAATGCGGAAACCAGAACCTAGAATGGGTCCAGAATGACATTTATTATGAACCTGACTATTGAAATAAAAACAAGAATAAGATTGCCATCTACTGGCATGGAAAGTACCAAGGACTCTTGACTGATCCATAGTTGATTTAAATGGGAAAAAGACTAGAGCGAAAAATATAGAGCAAATGGAAAGTTAAATATGAGCAGTATTAAAGCAATTCATCAAATATGTCCTGATGAATATGTCAGGAGCATGTGTGCTCCTGAATATAAAATAAGATAAAATTTAAAAATAAAGGAATAAATCATCAGTAAATTTCCTTTTAACTAGTAAATCTTTCACCTTCATATCTCAGTTTTGTATTTGTTTCTATAATCAG
>NW_007089224.1:0-396 GCF_000164805.1 Carlito syrichta
GACTTGGTGGCTCAGCCTGTCATCCCAGCACTTTGGAAGGCCAAGGTGAGTGGATTGCCTGAGCCCACGGGTTCGAGACCAGCCCAGGCAAGACCTCATCTCTATAATAATTAAAAAATTAGCCAGACATGGTTGAGGGTGCCTGTAGTTCCGGCTACTTGGAAGACTGAGGCAGAAGGATCGTCGGAGCCCAGCAGGTCGATGCTGGGGTGGCTATGAGTGTACTACTGCATTCCAGCCTGGGTGACAGAGTGAGACTCCAACTCAAAAAAAACCCAAAATGAAATAAATAAATAAAAATCTTTTTATTTTTATTTTTACTTGAAGTCTCACTCTGTCACCCAGACTGGAGTGCAGTGGCCGAAAGCGGCCACTGCAGCCTCAACCTCCTGGGCT
>NW_007089225.1:0-570 GCF_000164805.1 Carlito syrichta
CCGGCCACTGCACTCCATTCTGTGCGACAGAGTGAGACTCCAACTCAAAAAAAAAAAAACAAATCACAGTTCTCATTTATGTACTTCAACTTAAAGAACCAAGGGATATGCTGAGAAACACAGTCAGGATCTCATACAAAAAGGATTCATTATGTCCCTTTATAGGATTTTTCTTTTTTTTTTTTTTTTGAGTTAGAGTCTCACTCTGTCACCCAGGCTGGAGTGCAATGGCATGCTCATGGCCACTGTAGCCTTGACCTGCTGGGCTCAGGCAATCCTTCCACCTCAGTCTTCCAAGTAGCTGGAACTACAGGTGTGTGCTCCCACGTCTGGCTTTTTATTATTATTTATTGTAGAGACGAGGTCTCTCCAAGTTGCCCAGGTTGGTCTTGAACCCATAGGCTCAGACAATCCTCTCACCTCAGCCTCCCAAAGTGCTGGGATTATAGGTTTGAGCCACCGTGCCTGGCCACAGGACTTCTTTTTAAATGAAGACTCATGGCCAGACACAGTGGCTCATTCCTATAATCCCAGCACTTTGGGAGGCTGAGGTGAGAGGATTGCCTGAGC
>NW_007089226.1:0-387 GCF_000164805.1 Carlito syrichta
GGAGCCCAGCAGGTCGAGGCTGCCGTGGCCGGGAGCGGTCACTGCACTCCAGTCTGGGCAACAGAGTGAGACTCCAACTCAAAAAAAAAACAAAAAACCTTACAGTTTTAGGTGAGCATGGTGGTTCACCCCCGTAATCACAGCACTTTGGAAAGCCAAGGCTGGAGGATTGCTGGAATCCAGGAATTTGAGGTTACAACAAGCTATTTTATGGCCATTGTACTCCAGCCTGGGCAACAGAGTGAGACCCTGTCCCTTAACAACAGCAGGACCCGGGCAAGGTGGCTTAGCCTGTAATCCCACGCTTTGGGAGGCTGAGGTGAGTCGATTGCCTGAGCCCGCGGGTTCGAGACCCACCTGGGCAACTTGGCAAGATCTCATCTCTAC
>NW_007089227.1:0-361 GCF_000164805.1 Carlito syrichta
GAACCTGCAGGCTCAGGCAATCCACTCACCTCAGTCTCCCAAAGTGCTGGGATTACAGGCTGAGTCACTGAGTCTGGCTTCTTTTTTTTTTTCTTTAAATCAAAGTCTCACCTTTTCCCCCAGGCTGGAGCGCAGTGGCACGATCACAGTCATTGCAGCCTCCACCTGCTGGGCTTAGGCAATCCTTCTGTCTCATCCTTCCAAGTAGCTGGAACTACAGGCATGTGCCACCACATCCGACTAATTTTTTTTTTTTTTGAGATGGAGTCTCACTCTACTGCCCAGGCTGGAGTGCAATGGCACACTCATGGCCACCCCAGCGTTGACCTGCTGGGCTCCAGTGATCCTTCCACCTCAGCCT
>NW_007089228.1:0-336 GCF_000164805.1 Carlito syrichta
AAAAAAAAAAAAAAAAAAAAGAAAAAAAGGGAAAATAGCCGGGTATGGTGCCTCATGCCTGTAATCCCAGCACTTTGGGAGGCAGAGGTGAGAGGATTGCCTGAGCCCGGGGGTTTGAGACCAGCCCGGGCAACTTGGTGAGACCTCATCTCCACAATAAGTCAAAAAATTAGCTGGGCATGGTTGTATGTACCTGTGGTTCCAGCTACTTGGAAGGCGGAGAAAGGAATGCTTGAGCCCAGCAGGGTAAGGCTACAGTGGCCAAGTATGCCACTGCAATCCAGCCTGGGCGACAGAGTGAGACTTCAACTCAAAAAAAAGAATTGAGCTGGGCTC
>NW_007089229.1:0-387 GCF_000164805.1 Carlito syrichta
GAACCTCAATGTGACTCTGGACCAAATGGACTTAATTAATACCTACAGAACACTCCATCCAAAGACCAGGGAATACACATTCTACTCATCAATGCATGGAACTTTTTTTTTTTGAGTTGGAGTCTCACTCTGTCGCTCAGACTGCAGTGCAGTGGCCGCTCCCAGGCACTGCAACCTCGACCTGCTGGGCTCCGGCAATCCTTTTGCCTCAGCCTTCCACGTAGCTGGAACTAGAGATGTGCGCTACCACGCCCAGCTAATTTTTTGATTTATTGTAGAGATAAGGTCACGCCAAGTTGCCCAAGCAGGTCTCAAACCCACGGGCTCAGGCAATCCACTCACCTCAGCCTCCCAAAGGCTCAGGATTACAGGCTGAACCACCGAGCC
>NW_007089230.1:0-514 GCF_000164805.1 Carlito syrichta
CAGTTGCTAGCCAACTAGTTAGCTAAGTAAGTTCTTGATTTGCTAGCTGACTTAACTAGCCAGCTGACTAGCTAGCTGGCTATCTAATTGACATAACTGGGTAGCAAAGAAACTATCAAGCTGTCTAGATAGCCTACTTAACTAGCCAGCTAACTGGAGAGATAGCTGGCTAGCTGACTTAAATATCTAGCTGACTAGCTAGCTGACTAGCTAGCTGATGTAACTAGCTAGCAGACTAGCAACGTGATGTGCTAGCTGACTTAACTAACTAGCTCAATATTTAGCTGACTTTCCTAGTTTGCTGGATAGCTAGCTGACGTAACTAACTGAATAGCTAGATGGCTGGCTAGCTGGCTAGCCAGCTGACTTAACTAGCTAGCTACCTGATTGACTAGAATGCTAGCCAGCTGGCTTAACTACCTAGCTACCTGGCTGGCTATCTGGCTATGCTGCCGGCTATCTAACTAGCGGGATGGCCAGCTGGCTAGCAAGCTGGCTTAAATAGCCAGCCAGC
>NW_007089231.1:0-6020 GCF_000164805.1 Carlito syrichta
CCCTACTGGGAATATACCCTGAAGAACACAAATCACTCTGTAAAAAAGATACCTGCACACGTATGTTTATCGCAGCATTGTTCACAATAGCAAAGAACCTGGAAACAACCATGCTGCCCATCAAAAGAGGACTGGATTTAAAAAATGTGGTACATATACACGATGGAATACTATGCAGCCATAAAAAAGAACAAAATCATGAATTTCGCAGAAACCTGGATGGAACTAGAGTCTAAAATACTGAATAACCTCTCATAGAAACAAAGATCCAAGTATCACATGTTCTCACTCATGGACCTTGAACATCCAATGTAATACTAGAAGAAAATGACTGATGGTACTGGGAAACTATGGGGGGGAGGGGGATGGAATTATCAGTAGCAAATATCTGTCTGGGGATGGGAAAACACCTCTTATCAACAGGGTGCCTGAATGAAACATAATTGTACACCTAACCCTTAAGTGTACCCCACAAAACCATAATAAAAAATATTGATTAATAAAAAAAAAGAAAATGACAGAAGTACAGCTGGACAAACATCATACTATACATTGCCATCCTAATTCAACTTTGAAAAGTAATGCATAGATAACATCACTTAAAATGTGTACACTTTTTTTGGCACCCTGGTGTGTGTGTGTGTGTATATCTATATATCTATATATATATCACGTGTACTATGCACACCATGGAATACTATTCATCCATAAAAAAGTATGAGCTAATGTCTTTGCAGCAACTTTGATGGAACTGGAAACCATCATCCTGAGTGAAGCAGAGCAGGAACAGCAAACCAAGCACCACACATTATCATCATTCATGGGGCTAAACTGAGGTGTTGCAAAGGCACAGAGAGTGGTACAGTGGACATAGGAGACAGAAGAGAGGGAAGGTGGGAAGAGATGAAGGGATGAAACATCACCTGTCAGGTAAAGTGGGCACCAGTGGGGGTGGTGGGTACCCATAAAGCCCAGATTTCTTCGCCACTATGCAATGCATGCAGATAATCAAAAATCCCTTGTACCCGCTAAGCTAGTGAAATAAAAACAGAAAAGAAAAGAAAAGAAAAACCACTCCACACTGAGTCTGTGACTGTTGATGCTGGTCAAGTCTGCCTGTGGCCTCAGGGACCAAGCCTGGTTTTCCATCACTGTGTTTGTCTTCCAAACACTTAAAGTTTGGACTCAGGGTCCACCCTACATCTCTCAATGTTCAGGTGTTATTTTCTTTCTTTCTTTCTTTTTGAGTTGGCATCTTACACCATCACCCAGGCTAGAGTTCAGTGGCACACTCACAGCTACCTCAGTGTTAACCTGTGGGCTTTGGCAATTCTTCTACCTCAGCCTTCCAAGTAGCCCAAACAACAGGGGCATGCTACAATGCATGGCTAATTTTTTATTTATTGTAGAGATGAGGTCTCGCCAAGTTTCCCAGGTTGGTCTCGAACCCATGGGCTCAGGTAATTCCCTCACCTCGGTCTCCCAAAGTGCTGGGATGACAGGCTTGAGCCACCACACCTTGCTGGGTATTATTATTTTCAGTTGTTCAACTGTTGTTCATGAGATCTTACACCCAGACATGAAACTATCCTTGTCACATGCTGGAAGATGCCATGCTGCTGCTGCTTCTCCCTTCAAAAGGTTGTGGGACAAACAAAATAAAGAGAAGGGAGTGCAGCTCAGGTTCTTGCAAAGACCCAGTCCTTTTGTACCATGAAGCCTATCCTCTCATGTTGCAGGCCGAGGCTCGTTCTCCTGCCTTTCCCAAAGGTTCTTCATTTTGGAAGAGAAGAGGATAAATCTGAGTGTTGAGATCAGAAAGATGGTGGTTTTGGAGAGGCAAGGGTGTAGACCCTGGAACTCAGTCCAGCGGTATGTTCTGTTGGAGAATGTCCACTGGCTGCCATTCTGATGGCTTGCCATTCTGATGCCTCACTGTGCTTGTTCAGTCATCAAATAGAGGCTTTCCTTGTCCCCACCCGTTCATGGATCCTGTGGCAACAGGAGGTTGTGTGGGCTCCTACATGGGGGCTGAGGCACTAACAGGCCCCCAGGAGATGTCACCAGGAAAGGTCCGTAGGATACCTGGGGACTGGGATGAAGTTTGACTTCATAAACATGGTGGTCTGCTCCTCCTTATGAAGGGAAATTAGTCATCACGTCTCAAAGCCTCAATCTGAAAAGGGAACACAAAATGTGGCACCTGAGCAGAAACAAGATCCCCCTCATTCATGGAAGATGTTGGCCTTCGGCCGGCAGTCGTCTGCCTCCCCATTTAGTCGGTGCTGTGTGATGTCACCATGCCTGCAACACCACACCAATGACGTGGCCTCTGTACACTTGACTGAGCACCTCCGAGTCTGCCTCACCCACCCCTCCCACCTCCCATGGTCTGTGGGGGTCTAAGGGCTTGTGACTGTGTCATATCCCTCATTTGGCCTCGCCACCCAAGGTCCCCAGGATTGATCAACACCCTGTCCCTCCAGAGGGCTTCTACCTCACCCACATGACACCAGACTCCATCGGGTGACACCATCAATTCACCTCCATCCCAGCTTGCCACCCACCTTTTCTTGCTCCCCTTGGGGGGGCACCGATCAGCCTTTGCTGTCATTACTTTCTGCATGGAGACCCTTTGTGGTAGCAGAGGTGGGAAGAGAGGTTCCTCGTTTTTCCTACTCAGAACGTCTCCCTTGCTCCCAAAGACATCATCCAAGGTGGAGCATTGGGCCACTTCTCTGGAAGACAGGAGCCCCTGCAGGTGGCCTGTTAGTCACATGGTTTTCTTATCCCAGCTTTGGGATGGTGCGTGATGTCTACATGCAGAGGGTGTGCAGGGTGACAGCCCTCTCCCCAGGCATGTCCACGCTCCTATCCCACAAGCACTTCTCCTTGTGCCTTTGTTTTTCCAGCTACACACAGTGAAACACTGTCACAACCACGACTCCACTGCCATCTTGCTGTGGTTATTATTCCTAAAGGTGAACACATGTAGGAATTCACGGTCCTAGTATCCGTCATGGTGCTGAGGACTTTACAAGGATGAGGGTCACTCTCCTACTCATTACACAGATGAGAAAACTGATGCAGGGGTGTATGGGTTGGCGGCCAAGGCCATCTAGTGTTTAGGTCTGATAGGGTAGGTGTTGGAGGCCAAGTTGGACCCCAGAACCCTGAGTCACTCTGTCTTCCTGATGGAATATCCCTGCCTTCTGGCCAAGGCCACAGACATAAACAAAAGGAAACAGTCAGCCAAACACAAAAGCTGCCGTGTGTATGGAGGGTGGCTGACCTCATCAATAGCGAATTTCTGCTCCTGAAATAGGCATGCCTGATGAAGCCAGAGCTGTATTGTCCCTGGGGATGACTGTGGCCAACTGCAACCAACACATCAGAATTTATCTAATTCATTAAATTGCACCTGCAGCATGGTACCATGGGCCAGTGGCACACACATTTTCAAAACAGTAAAATTTGCAAAGCTGCAAAGCATTGAGTGGACTGTTTCCTGCGCCTCCCACCTGGGTTCCTGCCAGTCTGTCGCTCACCTCTTGGCCAGGGCCACAGCAGAGACCCTTGAACAGACAAGGCCCCTGGCTGGGCTCTCAGGGGACACAGCTAGCTGGTGGATCCAGTGCACAGAGGATGGGTGCTGGTAACCTCTCTGCATCTCTCCTTCCTCAAAGACAGAATGAAGGAGTTTATGAGCATGCTCTCTCCCTGAGACCAGACTTCAGATGAGATGCTGGGCTAGTGGAGGCTGACCTCATTCTTGGGTAACTTTTTTCTCAAGAGCATTTAAGGTCAGGCACAGTGGTTCTCATCTATAATCCTAACACTTTGGGAGGCTGAGGTGGGAGGATCGCTTGAGGCCAGGAGTTTCAGACTAGTCTGTGGAACATAGTGAGACCCCATCTCTACAATTTTTTAAAATAAGCCAGACTTGGTGGCACACATCTGTAGTCTCAACTACACAGGAAGCTGAGGCAGGAGGATTGCTTGAATATAGGTGGTTGAGGCTGCAGTGAACTATGATTGCGCCATCACACTCCAGTCTGGGTAACACAGTGAGATCCAGTTTCAAAAAAATTTCAGCAAAATCATCCATTGCCAGATTGTTCTATGCATTGATTCCATTACGTTTTCATAGTACAGGTTTTAACCTGTTCTCCCTTCTCGAAAAGTTATTTTCAGAAGACAAGCACATCCATGTAGCCTCATGAGTGAGGGTTTCTAAACTATCCTGTAATTTTTAGGCTACAAGCCACTCCACTCCTTCCCGTCTAGCCCAGCCCTTTGATTGGTCACACATTAGAGTCTCTTTCCTTGTTTGTGTGGGCTGTGCATTGTGTCCCTCTAAGTGATACAGTATGGCATAGGACATCCCTTCCCTCCTCTGACCCATGCCCCCCACTGTGATGGAAGATGCTTGAAACTGGGAGCTCTCTGATATAAAACTGATATGACAGGGAAGGAAAGCTCTAGAAAAAATTCTCCCTAGAAACCTCTTCTTTGATGTGCAGCAGATGAAACTACTTTAATTGCAGGTGGGTATGAAAAGCTAAATTATTCTGGAAGTATGCATTTTCTTAAAAGTTGTAAGATGGTTGATAACCACAATTTTAAAATAGAGAGAGAAGTGGATAATGGTATAAACAGCCACGTATCCACTCCAGAAATGACAGTTGCTAACATCATCTCATATCCTCCTTATAGTTTTATTAAAAGAAGTGAAATATTGCAGATAAAGTTAGATTCTTCAGTATGGTGATAGTTTACCCTCAGAAACAAAGAAAATTCCCTCTGATCTCTGATCCCTGATCCATATGAAAGATATAGCTGTCACACTTCTCTGTCTTCTATCTATCACCTGTTGATGCATCCCTCATCTATTAATCTATTATATCTCATCTATCTGATCCATCATCTCTCTGTCCATTTATAATTTTGCTGTGTCTATCAAATATCTTTCTAACATCTTTCATATTCTATTTATCATCTATTATCTATCTAATCTGTCATTTATCTACCTATCCATATATTATCTATTTATCTACCATCTAGCCAATCTAACATCTACCTATTTCATCTATTTAAGTATCTGTTTACTACTGAATTATCTGTCATCTATGAATCATCCATCTAATCTAACATCGACCTAATCTATTATGGAAGGCAGATGATGGAAGAAAGCATGTGACAGTCAAAGGCATTCTATGAGCGTGG
The DNA here is from genome assembly GCF_000164805.1 of Carlito syrichta. NCBI lineage: Eukaryota > Metazoa > Chordata > Mammalia > Primates > Tarsiidae > Carlito > Carlito syrichta. The sequence goes on from NW_007089231.1 coordinate 5,227, forward strand.
GACAGTCACTCCAGCTGGGTGGGTCTGGCTCTCTGATGCTCATGTCCACATCAGGTTCTCAGTCTGTGCTCTTCTGATCCTGGCTGCAGACTTTTGCACTATTATGAAAATCCATCCAGACAGAGGTGTCTTGTCACTTCCATCCTTGTCCTGCATGCCACTTCACTGCCCCATACAGTTGAAAGCTACTCAATAAACATTTGTGGTTTGAGCCAGAGGGGATGGTAGATAATGAGAATTAACATGAAGCAGGTGACATGTGGTGTCAGAGTCATTTTATTAGATTACCGAATCAGAAATGTCTCAGGAATTGTATGTGCAGATAGACCATGGGAGAATAAAAATTCCACAGAATTTTGTTTTGAAAGAGAGAGCATTTAGGTTCCCTTGACGCCCCCTCTTTCTTATCTCACTTGACTTTGCAGTGCCAGCTGCACCCCCTGTTCCAAGTGAAAATGTCTTCCACCAATGAGCTGTCTCCTTGATCTCCTCCATCTCAAAGAATGCTTAATAGACTCACTAATACTTCGGAGGAGCTGGGGAGCTCTTGGTTGATCAGTATCCTTCATGCTTCTCTCCTCTATCTGTATTCTGTTTCTTTCATGCCAACTGAAACATGAAGTGGGCATCACATTTCCTAGCAATGCACATACCTTGACCCAGTGGTGACCACCTGTGAAGAGGCTCATTGGCATCTTTGGCTTGTGCATTTCAGAGCCTGCTCTGAATGAGGCTCATCATAGTGTCCATTGCATAGACCTTGGAATGTTTCTGTTGTTTCTTGTTTGACTCTG
>NW_007089232.1:0-348 GCF_000164805.1 Carlito syrichta
AAAAAAAAAAAAAAAGGACTAGATTTAACCACCAATTTATAGTAAATACAGGGGACATGCTAGCGACACTGTGGGGATGCAATCAGACTGGGAAACTGCAGGACACACAACTCAGTTTCTTCAACAACAACAGATTACAAGGGAAAAAAGAGACAAGGGAAGGGAGCCTGCAGATCAAAAGCTAACCGACAGACACCGCCATGTCTAGACCTTATTTGCATCCCATAGCGAATAGTTTAAAAAATAAAAGAGTGAAGCCGGCTCGGTGGCTCAGCCTGTAATCCCACGCCTTTGGGAGGCTGAGGTGAATGGATTGCCTGAGCCCGCGGGTTCGAGACCTACCTGGGC
>NW_007089233.1:0-467 GCF_000164805.1 Carlito syrichta
ATCCACTCACCTCGGCCTCCCAAAGTGCTGGGATGACAGGCTGAGCCACCGAGCCCAGCTCCTTTTTGGATTTATTAGAGAGACAAGGTCTTGCCAAGTAGCCCAGGCCGGTCTCGAACCCCTGGACTCAGGCAATTATTATTATTTTACTTATTTTTTTTTGAGTTGGGGGTCTCACTGTGGGGGCCACACTGGAGGGCAGGGGCACAATCACGGCCTCCCCAGGGTCGACCTGCCGGACTCCGGCCATCCTTCTGCCTCAGCCTCCCAAGTAGTTGGAACCACAGGTGCGCACCACCGCTCCTGGCTAACTTTTTGTCATATTGTAGACACGAGGTCTCACCAAGTTGCCCGGGCCGGTCTCGAACCCGCGGGCTCAGGCAATCCACTCACCTTGGCCTCCCAAAGTGCTAGGATTACAGGCTGAGCCACCGAGCCTGGCCCTTTCACCCATTTTTTTTTTTTTT
>NW_007089234.1:0-670 GCF_000164805.1 Carlito syrichta
AGCGCGCCAGAGCCGAAGACGGCGACGGGGCGGGGTCGACTCTCCGCTCACACCCTCGCGCCAAGACTCAAGATGGCGGCAGGGCGAAGTCGGCTCCCCGCCCCACGCCTGCGGGCCAGGGCCCAAGATGACGGCAGGGCGGGGCCGACACAGCGCCCCGCGCAAGCGCGCCAGAGCCCAAGGTGGCGGCGGGACGGGGTCGGCTCTCCGCTCACACCCTCGCGCCAGCACCCAAGATGGCGGCGGGGCGGAGTCGGCTTCCCATCCACCCCCAACACGCCAGGACCCAAGATGGCGGCAGGGCGCGCAAGCGCGCCAGAGCCCAAGACGGCGACGGGGCGGGATCGACTCTCCTCTCACACCCCCGCGCCAGCACCCAAGATGGCGGCAGGGCGGAGTCGACTCCCCGCCCATCCGCCACGAGCCAGGACTCAAGATGGCGGCGGGGCGGGGTGCCGCGCGCGGCCGCCTCCGGGAGGGGTCCCGGCGCCGGGGCGGGGCCCCTCGGCCGGGGCTCTGGCTGTCCGCGGCCGGTGGCGAGAGCGCCCGCTCTCGTCGGCGTCATGCGGTCCCCGGCCCGGCTCCCCGCCGGAGACGACGTGGACCGTACGCCTCTGCTGCGGGGCGCCGCGCGGGCCGAGGCCGGTGAGCGGCGGCGCGGGGGGGCGTG
>NW_007089235.1:0-326 GCF_000164805.1 Carlito syrichta
CAGCAGCATGCCACTGCACTCCAGCCTAGGTGACAGAGTGAGACGACTCCAACTCAAAACAAAAAAAAAACAAGTGCTGGGATTACAGGCATGAGCCATCATGCCTGACCTAAAAATAAATTTTATAAGCTATGTAACATGACTTCATTTTTTAAAATTATTTTGAGGCTGGGCTCGATGGCTCAGCCTGTATTCCCAGCACTTTGGGAGGCCGAGGCAAGTGGATTTCCTGAGACCACGGGTTCAAGATCTGCCTGGGCAACTTGGTGAGACTTCGTCTCTACAATAAATCAAAAACTAGCCGGGCGTGGTAGCGCGAGCCTGTA
>NW_007089236.1:0-476 GCF_000164805.1 Carlito syrichta
ATTAATAAAACAAGCATGAAGTAAGTTCTTCAGTACTCTAATTTTTAGATGGACTGGTGCCTTCACCAATTTTGTTCCTTTTAAATGATTCATTTGAGAGGTTCTCTAAAATCTTCACTGTTACTTCCTCTAAAACTTGAAGACTCATTAAGGATTTCTACATTTCAGTCATAGTGGAAATGTGCCAGTGAACTTTAGTTAATGTTAAATATTTAGATTTAATAGAAAATAATTATGTTTACTAAGTGCAAAACTCTTAATTGCATAATTATGTTGGGTTTAGCTCATAGAAATAAAAAGAAATAAAAGGTTTGGTGCAATTTAAGGCTCTGGGTCCTAGTTTAGCAATCTCTGGATGAAAAGCTTCCCTCTTCTCAAATCTCAGCTCCAGGCAATGATCCTTATTGACTCTGTTTATAAAAAGATACTCACCCCTGAACCACTCACTGTATCAGAGGAGTGAGATATTATGATTG
>NW_007089237.1:0-308 GCF_000164805.1 Carlito syrichta
CTGGCCAACTGACTTAACTAGGTCACTACCTAGCTAGCTGTCTGGCTAGCCAGCTGATTTAGCTAGCTGTATTAATTAGCTGGCCTACTTTCTAGCCAGTAGAATTAACTAGCTTGCTACATATTTATCCAACTGGCTACCCTGTTGAATTACCTAGGTGACTTATCTAGCTTGCCAGATATTTAGCCAGTTGACTTACCTAGAAGCTGCCTAGCTAGCCAGTTTTCTAGTCAGCTGACTTAACTAGTTAGCCAGCTGGTTAGCCAGCTGACATAACTAGCTAGCCACCTAGCTAGCAACTGGCTAGC
>NW_007089238.1:0-399 GCF_000164805.1 Carlito syrichta
CCTCAGCCTCCCAAAGGCGCAGGATTACAGGCTGAGCCACCAAGCCCGGCTTAACTCATTTTTCAGATTAGGAAACTGAGGCTCTGGGAAGCTTGAGTAGTCTACCCCTAACAAATCAGACAGCGAATAAGAGTCAGAGATTTAACCCCAAGCGCCTGCCCTTGATCCTTCAAGAAGTGCAGTTCTCGGCCGGGCTCGGTGGCTCAGCCTGTAATCCCAGCACTTTGGGCGGCCAAGGCAAGTGGATTGCCTGAGCCCACAGATTCGAGACCAGCCTGCACAACTTGGCGAGACCTCGTCTCTACAATAAATCAAACATTAGCCGGGTGTGGTAGCGCGCGCCTGTAGTTCTGGCTACTTGGAAGGCTGAGGTGGAAGGATCGCTGGAGCCCAGCAGGT
>NW_007089239.1:0-325 GCF_000164805.1 Carlito syrichta
TTTTTGATTTATTGTAGAGATGAGGTCTCGCCAAGTTCCCCAGGCGGGTCTCGAACCCATGGGCTCAGGCAATCCACCCACCTCAGCCTCCCAAAGGTGTGGGATGACAGGCTGAGCCACCGAGCCTGGCTTGAATGCCTTTATTTTTAAGACATATGCTGAAGCATTTAGGGTTTAAACATTCTAAGGTCTATAACTTACTTTGAATAGGTCCCAGAAAAAACTATTTGCAAGCCGGGCTCGGTGGCTCAGCCTGTAATCCCGTGCCTTTGGGAGGCTGAGGTGAGTGGATCACCTGAGCCCGCGGGTTTGAGACCCGCCTGGG
>NW_007089240.1:0-308 GCF_000164805.1 Carlito syrichta
GTGTGCCACCTTCAGGCAGGGGGAGGGCCCCTCCCTCTCCTGATTACTGAATCGTCCCCCGCCCAAATGGACCTTTCCCTTGGGAGCCGTGGACACCCATTGGGATGCACTTGGGAGGCGTCTTTTTGTCGCCTGAGTCTCCATTGGTCGGGTTGGGGCATGTTGGCATGATCGTGGCTCCAAGGTACGTGAGTTGTGGGGCCCAGGCGGTCCCAACACCTTGGCCCCTGAGCAGCCAGGACTCTGGAGGCCACCATGCCTGGCTCTATTATGGGAACCTTTCACCAAGATGAGGTCTGGCAATGTCA
>NW_007089241.1:0-367 GCF_000164805.1 Carlito syrichta
TCATCTTTGACAAAACCTCCAACAACAACCACTGGGGAGAGGAGAACCTATTTAGTAAATGGTGCTGGGAAAACTGGCTGATCACACGCAGAAGATCGAAATAGGACCCCTACCTATCATCATACACAAAAATTAACTCTAAATGGATTAGAGACCTAAAAATAAAATCTCAAACTATAAGAATCTTATAAAATGCAGGAGACACCCTTATGGAAATTGGAACTGGCAACCAATTCCTGTTCAGAACCCTAAGTGCCCATTCCATAAGAAATATGATAGACAGGTGGGACCTCATCAAACTAATGAACTTCTGCAAAGCAAAAGAAACCATCAAGAAAGCAGGGAGACAGCCCACAGAATGGGAAAA
>NW_007089242.1:0-491 GCF_000164805.1 Carlito syrichta
CCCGCGGGCTCAGGCAATCCACTCACCTCCGCCTCCCAAGGCGCTGGGATTACAGGCTGAGCCACCGAGCCCGGCTGAAACATTTCTTTGCAATGAGTGTTTGAAAGCACCTCCTAGTCGGGCGCTGTGGCTCACACCTGTAACCCCAGCACTTTGGGAGGCGAAGGCGAGAGGACTGCCTTAGTCCATGGGTTCCAGATCAGCCCGGGCAACTTGACAAGACCTCGCCTCTACAATAAACTTAAAAAAAAAAACCAAACACACAAAAAAACTAGCCAGGCGTGGGGGCGCGCGCCTGTAGTTCCAGCTACTTGGAAGGCTGAGGCGGAAGGCTCGCCTGAGCCCAGCGGGTTGAGGTTGCGGTGGCCGTGAGCGTGCCACTGCACTCCAGCCTGGGCGACGGTGAGACTCTGACTCAACTTAAAGAAGAAAGCAAGACAGAAACAAGAAAGCGTCTCCGCCCGCCCCGCGCTCCGGGCGCGCGGGTGTCC
>NW_007089243.1:0-308 GCF_000164805.1 Carlito syrichta
AGGGCGGAGGCCTCGGGCAAAATCCGGGCGCCGCGGCTCCGCTCTCCCGCAGAGGGTCTACCCCGCGGCCTGCTTCTCCCTGCTCCGCCGCGGCTCCGGCCCCGGAGCTGCCGCTCCGGCCAACGGTCCCGACCGAGGCCCGTGGCGGGTAAGGGGAAGGGCGCCCGCGGGCTCAGGGGGCTAGGACCCGCACGGGGCGCGGCGGTGCCGAGAGCGGCATTAAGCCGCCGCCCAGATCGCTACGCCCGGACACGGCCCAGCGACCCGTCCAGTGCCGTTCCCCGCCCGGGCTGCTGGGCCAGGCGGCC
>NW_007089244.1:0-387 GCF_000164805.1 Carlito syrichta
AAAAAAAAAAAAAAAAAGAAAAAAGAAAAACAGAAACAAACCAAACTCAAAGATAACAGAAGAAAACAAATAAGAAAAATCAGAGCAAAACTATAGATAATATAAAGCAAAAAGAAAATAAACAACTTTTTTTAAAGATAAACAAAATTGACAGACCTCTAGCTAAATAGCTAAGAAAAAAAAAGAAGCCGGGCTCGGTGGCTCAGCCGGTAATCCCGCGCCTTGGGAGACTAAGGCGAGTGGACTTCCTGAGCCCGTGGGTTCGAGACCCGCCTGGGCAACTTGGTGAGACCTCATTTCTACAATAAAACGAAAAATTAGCCGGGTGTGGTAGCGCGCGCCTGTAGTTCCAGCTACTTGGAAGGCTGAGGCGGAAGGATCGCCGGA
>NW_007089245.1:0-463 GCF_000164805.1 Carlito syrichta
CTCCATCGCATTCCTCTAATTTTAATTCCAACCTTTCCATCTCTTTCCATTCCTTACCGTTCGATTCCTTCTTCATTCCCTTCTATTCCTCTCCATTCTGTCCATTCCATTACAATCCCTTCCATTCCCTTAGATCCTATTCCTCTACATTCCATTCCTCTCCATTCCATTCCTCTCCATTCCAATCCACTCCACTCAAATATATTTTTTTCCTTTTTTCTCCACTCTATTCCCTGTTACTCCTTTCAATTCCATTCCTCTCTATTCTATTCCTATCCATTCTATTCCTCTCCATTCCATTCCAATCCATTCCATTCCAATCTATCCATTTCGTTCCATTCCATTCTGTTCCATTCCATTACTCCCCTTTCCATTTCTGTCCATTCCATTCCACTCCATTCAAATCCATTCCATGCCTTTCTTCTCCATTCTATTCCTTTCAACTCCATTTCTCTCCATTCCA
>NW_007089246.1:0-544 GCF_000164805.1 Carlito syrichta
CCCAATGCCATCTCATTGTTTCTCCCAAGAGGCTCTAGGGTCATCAGAAAGATGCACACTTGCTGGCCTCCTGTGATATCCCAGCAATCCCGGGGTGTTTGGGCAGATGAGGCGGGTTGTTCGTGTAAATCCCCTATCATGAAATGGGCAAACATGTTGAAAGAATCTCCAAAAACAATTCACTGAAGCCTCTCACAACAATGCCAGCTGGTAGACTGATGCTGGTGGGATCCTAGAATGCTCACTTAGTGGAGAAAACCTGTACTACAAGGGACCCGCCCACCAAAGGATTACTTCTGTTTTGGGGGAGTCCCTCAGATGTTATATTTGCACATATACATATATGTGTGCGTGTCTATATATATACATGGGAGTGTGCTCCGCTATTTTTATTGAAAGAGATATCAATCAAAGAAGGGAAAAGGTATGAATTGGGTTGTTGTTGAGCAGAAGTTTTAGGGAGTAAGTTAATATCTAACATTTACTATTAATTTTTTTTTTTTGAGTTGGAGTCTCACTCTGTCGCCCAGACTGGAGTGCAGTG
>NW_007089247.1:0-399 GCF_000164805.1 Carlito syrichta
ATTTGGATACCCCTGATTGCCTTCTCCTCTCTGATTGCTCTAGCCATGACTTCCAATACTATATTGAACAGAAGGGGTGAGAGTGGGCATCCTTGTCTTGTTCCAGTTTTCAGGAGAAATTCTACCAATTTTTGTCCATTTAGGAGTATGCTGGCCATGGGTTTTTCATAGATGGTTTTTACTATTTTGAGGTATGTTCCCCATATGCCTAGATGTTCAAGGGTTTTTATCAAAAAGGGTGCTGGATTTTGTCAAAAGCTTTTTCTGCATCTAATGATATAATCATGCGGTTTTTGTTTTCACATCTGTTGATGTATTTAATTATATTTATGGTTTTATGAATGTTGAACCAGCCTTGCATCCTAGGGATGAAGCCTACTTGGTCATGATGGATGATTT
>NW_007089248.1:0-396 GCF_000164805.1 Carlito syrichta
GACAGGAAAGGCTTCAGTCCTCCTGAACCCAGGATTCACATCTAGCCAAGGCCTGGCTCATGGAGGGGGCTCAGTGAACTTTGTTGACTGAGTAACTGATTACAACAGGACAAGGAGCTGGCCTGGAAGCTGAGAGGAGTCCCTAATCCTACTTCAAACAGGAAGTCCTGCCTTCTGGGGGGGATGGGTGACATGGGGCCTGGGAAGGAGGCGGTAGGAGAGGGAAACATGCTGCCATGGGGCCTGTGTACACAGAATCCAGTCAGGCTCGGTGGCTCAGCCTGTAATCCCAGTACTTTGGGGGGCCAAGGCAAGTGGATTGCTTGAGCCTGCGGACTCGAGACCCACCTGGGCAACTTGGTGAGACCTCATCTCCACAATAAATCAAAAATTAGC
>NW_007089249.1:0-369 GCF_000164805.1 Carlito syrichta
GTGTCCTTTCTAGTGAGGTGAGTCTCTTGAAGGCAATAGATTGTTGCCTGATGATATTTTATCCATTTTGCCATTCTATGTCTTTTCAGCGGTACAATTAGTCCATTCACATTTAGGCTAATATTGAAATGCAAGAGTTGATCCCTATCACAAGGTTCTTACAGAGTTGTTGTTCCTGTTTGTTTGTTGTCTTTCTTGGGTTTTGGAGTTGGTTCGTGTGTGTTTTTTATCTTTTGCCTGTACTTTTGTGAAGGTTGTTGTTGTTCTTTTTTCTTTTTCTTCTTGTTCAGTACTTTCTTAAGTGTTTCTTGTAGAGGTGGTCTGGTGGCAGTGTAGGTTCTTAGGGATTGGATATCTGGAAAAGATTTC
>NW_007089250.1:0-342 GCF_000164805.1 Carlito syrichta
ACTAGCTTGCTACCTAGTTAGCCATCTGGCTTGCCAACTGACTTAATTAGCTGACTTAACTAGCAGCTACCTAGCTAGCCAGCTGACTTAAATAGATAGCTAACTAGCTAGCAAGCTGACTTAAATAGTAATGTGCCTTGCTAGCTAGCTGACTTAACCAGCTAGATAACTATTTAGCTTAATCGTTATCTAACTTGCTAGCTAGGTGACTTAATCATCTGACTTATCTTGTTAGCTAATGAACTGGTTAGATGACTCAACCAGCTGACTTAACTCATTACTTATCTTGCTTGCTAGCTGGCCATCCTGATCATTTAAATCATTGGCTCAATAACTAGCTAG
>NW_007089251.1:0-399 GCF_000164805.1 Carlito syrichta
AAGAATCCAGATCACCAAACTAAAAGCCCAAATCCAGGACATAGAAGACAAAAAGATAATAGAAAAAATCAGTGAAACAAACTAGACTGACCAAGAAAAAGAGAGAAAAAGCCCAAATAAACACAATCAGAAATACAAAAGATGAAATCACATCCGACCCTGAAGAAATACAAAAGATCATTAGAGACTGCTATATATACTTGTATGGAAACAAACTTGAAAACCTTTCAGAAATGAAGGACTTTCTGACATCACACTATCTGCCTAGGTTGAAACAAGAAGAAATTGAGACCCTAAATAGACCAATAAAAATCAAGGAAATTGACCACATAATAAGACAACTACCTACAAAAAAAAGCCCTGGACCAGATGACTTTCCAGCAGAATTCTACAAGACAT
>NW_007089252.1:0-350 GCF_000164805.1 Carlito syrichta
GGAACCCTCAGGCTCAGGCAATCCACTCACCTCAGCCTCCCAAAGGCACGGGATTACAGGCTGAGCCACTGAGCCCGGCTCCCTAAAATAACTTTATTATTCATTTCTTCCTCCTCTTTTTCTATGTAATAACCTCTAAAATAGTCTTTATCCCTCCAGTTTCTCTTTGTAGAATCCAAGGTGAATATGCTTCCTAAAGTACAATTCTCTTTACACCAAGACCTGTGATGACTTTCACTCAACTATCTTTTTATTTTATTTTATTTTTATTTTTATTTTTTTGAGTTGGATTCTCACTCTGTCGCCCAGACTGGAGTGTAGTGGCCGCTCCCAGCCACCGCAGCCTCGAC
>NW_007089253.1:0-412 GCF_000164805.1 Carlito syrichta
GCCGGGCGTGGTAGCGCATGCCTGTAATTCTGGCTACTCAGAAGGCTGAGATGGAAGGATTGCCAGAGACCAGCAGGCGAGGCCGCGGTGGCCACTGCACCCCAGTCTGGGTGACAGAGTGAGACTCCAACTCAAAAAAAAAAAAAAAGAAATTTATCTCTCACTTCATTACTCCCATTAACCTATTAAGCCTAGATCCCTAAATGCGTTGTTAAATCAGCTAAAGATTTGCCTATATTAGGAAAACCAGAGCAACTCACTTTCTACTAGCAAAACAATTTCTTCCTTCTATATTTGCCACACAGACCGCAACTTCTACATCCAAGATCATTCAGCATTTTGATTTTTTTTTTTTTGAGTTGCAGTCTCACTCTTTCACCCAGACTGGAGTGCAGTGGCCGCTTCCGGCCAC
>NW_007089254.1:0-371 GCF_000164805.1 Carlito syrichta
CGCAGCCTCGACCTGCTGGGCTCCGGCGATCCTTCCGCCTCAGCCTTCCGAGTAGCCGGAATTACAGGCATGCGCCACCATGCCTGACTGATTTTTTGATTTATTGTAGAGATGAGGTCTCGCTGGCTGAGCCACCGAGCCCGGTTTACATCCCACTTTGAATCCATCAGGAAGTCCTGCCAGCTTTTGCTTTTGAAACAGATCTAGGCCGGCTCGATGGCTCAGCCTGTAATCCCAGCACTTTGGTTTTGTTGTTTTGTTTGTTTGTTTGTTTTTTGAGTTGGAGTCACCAAGCCCGGCTAATCCCAGCACTTTGGGAGGCCGAGGTGAGTGGATTGCCTGAGTCTGCGGGTTCGAGACCCGCCTGGGCA
>NW_007089255.1:0-307 GCF_000164805.1 Carlito syrichta
CAGAAGGCTGAGGTGGAAGGATCACTTGAGCCCAAGAAGTCAATGCTTCAGTGAGCTCTGATTATGCTACTACACTCCAACCTGGGAGAGTGAGACCCCTATTCCAAAATACATATATGCACTGTATACATCATATATATATGGGATATATATATATGTGGGTATATATATATATATAAATGCACTATGCAATTCTCTCTGTGTGCTTATGTATTAATTAACATTTAATAATTTTCCACAAGAAAATCTAATTGTACAGAAATACAATTCTTTTAAAAATCCTTTACTATGTTTGGAGTCCCTCAGA
>NW_007089256.1:0-364 GCF_000164805.1 Carlito syrichta
GATGGCTATCTAGTTAAGTCAGCAATGAAGCCAGCTGGTTAGCCAGCTGGCTAGCTAGGTTGCTGGCAAGTTATGCTGCCTTGTTAGCAGACTTGTCAGGTAGGTGGTCAGCTAGTAAACCTTGCTGGCTAACTGGCTGACCAGCAGATTGGCTGGCTAGTTAAACCATCTGGCTATACCACTGTCCAGCCAGGCCGCTGGCTCGTTAAGCCGGTTGGCTAGCCAGCTTGCCAAACCACTAGCTAGCTAGCTGGCTGCCTAGGCAGCTAGCCAGCCAGGTAGCTACCTAGATAAGTCAGTTGTATAGCCGTCTAGCCAACCAGGTAGCTGGCTAGTTAAGTCAGCTGGCTAGCCAGTCAACTAC
>NW_007089257.1:0-662 GCF_000164805.1 Carlito syrichta
GCCTGCTATCTGTCATGTGATCTATACCAGAGTCAGGTTGAAAATTGGTATCTTATTACCACAGAGTCTGTTTGTTAGTCTTATGATCTCTAGTTAATGCTAATACTAGTAAATTGTGCCTCCACAAGGGATGGGTATAACAAAGCTTTTCTCTCCTCCTTTTCTGTCATGACCTGGAGTTTAATTTTTCAGTTTTCCCTTGGCCAAGAGAGAGGTTTGTTCAGTTGATTGGAGGCTAAGATTTTTTTGGAAACAACCATGCTGCCCATCAAAAGAGGACTGGATTAAAAAAATGTGGTACATATACACGATGGAATACTACGCAGCCATAAAAAAGAACAAAATCATGAATTTCGCTGCAACCTGGATGGAACTAGAGTCTATAATACTGAGTGACCTCTCACAAAAACAAAAATCCGAATATCACATGTTCTCACTCATATAATGGACCTTGAACATCCAATGCAATACTATGAGAAAATGACGGATGATACTGGGAACCTACGGGGGGGAGGGGGATGGGATTAACAGTAGCAAATATCTGTCGGGGGATGGGAAAACACTTCTTATCTACAGGGTGCCTGAATGAAACGTCATTGTACACCTACCCTTAACTGTACCCCACAAAACCATAATAAAAACTACTGATTAATGATAAAAAA
>NW_007089258.1:0-306 GCF_000164805.1 Carlito syrichta
ATAATGGAGTTGTTTGTTTTCTTCTTTTCAGTACGTTTCAGTTCCTTGTAGATCCTGGATCTACAAGGCCAGATTGTTAAGAACTTTATAGGTCAGGTTAATGGGCTTTAACTTACGGGAAATGGAAAGTCCTTGAAGGTAGAAATTTTGTATCTTCTACAAATGACAGAACTCCAACTAATGTAAACATAAACAGAGGTTTCTTATTCTCACAAGGAAGTCTGGACACAGGTAATTCTAAGCTGGTGCTATAACTCAGTGATGTCATCAAGAACCTGTGCTCTTTCTAACTTCCTACTTCACTAT
>NW_007089259.1:0-2358 GCF_000164805.1 Carlito syrichta
CTCTATCTCCTAGGTTATTATTACCCCATCTGGTGTTTCTGTTTAGATATTTATGTTTGACTGGTTGTACTCCTTCTAGGCTCAGGGGATGTTCCTGTTCCCAAATAAACATAGCAGCCCTTTGAATCATTCCCCTTTCTTCATCAATAAATAGAATGTTCTAATAGACATCAGTGCTCTCTCTCTCTCTCTCTACCTTTCTATCTATCTATCTATCTATCTATCATCTATTTATCTGTCTATATATGTGTGTGTGTATATATATTAGGTCTGATAAATGGATCAATCTGATAGGCTAATCCTAAAAGATTATCTAATAATAATTTAAGTTCCTTTTGAAATTTCTTACTTTAGTACTAGTAAATGGGGCATTAGCAAAGCCAATTTCACCCTGCCCCAAGGGACCTCCCTCAGCAGGAACAATTTTGAGTCTTCATCTGGAACTCCAAGGGAAAAAGTGATTTTTTCAATATCCATCTAGCTTTGTTGCAATTCTCATTTCAAATTAGGAAACAAGCGCATAGAGTTTGGGGATCTCAGTTTTTGAATTTCTGATCAATTCGCATATCCCTGATCCCTGGGTTTCTTAGAAGTTATAAGGGGGTGAATGCAAAAGAATGGATACCAAGATTTATCTTTCTCTTCTAGAGACCCAGATGTTTTCCTGCCTTTATTTCCTGTTTGAAGGGAAAACATAGAAACAGTTCCTGAAAGCCAACAAAGGACATAATTTTATTCCTCAGATAAAACAGAAGGCTAATTGTTTACAAAAGTCTGACAAAACCAGTCCTCATGGGAGCAAAGTTTTTCCCAAAACATAGAGATCTCGTAGATAGTTTCCTTAGTCCATACAAACAAATTCAGTCATTTTCTTCTTTTTATTCCTTTAGGTTTGAAATCATTTTTTTTTTTATTCTTTAACATCGTCCCAATGAACTATCTGGGAGAATTTCAATGGGTCCTCTTGACTTCCCTTCCTAGGTCTAGATTTCTTATTATACATTCCCAGTTATCAGTTGAACTGTGTAGTCCCTGAGTTCCTCCTAAAATGGTCAGTGCCCCCCCCATAATGGAGTTTTGTTTTGTTTTGTTTTTTGCCAACTTGATGACTCTGAATTTCTCCCAAAGTCCTCAAATACTAGTTACTGGATGTTTCTTGCAAAGGTTAGGACTTGCTTAGTATCTTGAGATACATCTCAGCCACACTCACTTAACTTCTAGGAATTTCGTGACTACCAAGACAGTACTCCAAGTTCAAATTTCCTACCTTGGCTCATGAACGATGTTACTGGGTTGCCATGGGTAGTGTCTGCCTTGTCAGACTCTCCTCTATTTTCAGATAACATCTCAGGTCTACCTGCAGAACAGCAGGAATTAGAATCTCTCAGCCAGAATAAGCCACCTAAAACTGAGTGGTACTCGTCTCTTCCTTCCAGTAGGGGTTCCGTCCCACAGTTGCAGGTATCCTGGTTGAGCCCCCATGGTGTGGGAGAGGGGATCAACCTTCCTCTTTTTCATCATTAAAGTGTGACACGAAGACTCAGAGATCAGGAGAGTGAAACAGATCTTTAATCTCATTCTTGCAAGTACAGGTGTCTCTCGGGTGAGCAGGCACCCCGAGGCAGTTATAGCCAGCCTAGTTATGTCCTAAAGCGCAGGTTTATCCACTTGTTCCCCATTGACTGAGTACTTCAGAGGTTACATCACTTCCCCAGACGTCGCCTAAGCAATAAATTTGTACAATAAAAGGTATAAAACAAGCAGTTTCTACACATATAATGTAAAATACATGTCTCTGGATTGTCATTGGGTCTTAATGTTCCACAAAAGAAGTCTGCTCAGAATGAAAGACCGCTAATAAAGGAGGAAGAAAATGAAGTAACAAATTGCAATTCTGAAAATGAATTATCATTTTGTTTCTTACATCCAGGGACTGGGCCTACTTTGTGAGTGCTGCCCCAATGATTGACGGTGCTCTGTTGTGGGTGCTGCAGTGACTAGACTTTTTCTGTGATGTGAGTCCTGGTAACTGAACCTCTTTCATAATGGATGTCCCAGTGACGGGGCCCCCTCTGTGATGGTTTTCCCAATGACTGGGACTTCTCCATAATTGTTGCCCTTGTGATGGGTGTCTCTGTAACTTGGTACCTCTGTCATAAATGCCCAATAACGGACTCCTCTAAAATCGATGCCACTGGGATAGCCCTCCTCTGTTTAGAATGTCCCAGTGACTGAACTTCCCTCAATGATGGATGCCCGAGTTAAAATTTTTCCTCTGTGATCAATACCCAGTGTTTGGGTCTCCTATTAGGTGCCTCAGTGACTATCCCTACTTCATTATGTGTGACTGTTTCTCCT
>NW_007089260.1:0-343 GCF_000164805.1 Carlito syrichta
AACTAGTAATCCAGCTGGCTGACTAGCTGACATAACTAGCTCTCTACCTCTCCAGCCACATGGAGCGCCAGTTGACTTAACTAGCTGACTTAGCTAGTCAGCTGGCTAGCAAACTTACCTATGTCATTACAAGTCATAACTAGCTGTCTTTACTAGCTGGCTTGCAATCTAGGCAGTTGAATTAACTAGCTTGCTACATAGCTATCCACCTACCTATCCAGATGAATTAATTAGGTGACATATCTAGCTAGCAAGCTGTCTAGACAGACGAATAAGTATCAAACTACCGAGCTATCAAGTGGACTACTCAGCTGACTTAAATAGGTGACTTAACTATCTAGCC
>NW_007089261.1:0-369 GCF_000164805.1 Carlito syrichta
ATATGTTTGTCCTTCTTTATGGCTGGATAATATTCCATTGTGTATATGTACCACATTTTTAAAATCCAGTCCAGTTTCGATGGGCAGCATGGTTGGTTCCATGTTTTTGATACTGTGAATAGAGTTGCAACAAACATACATGTGCAGTTATCTTTTTTGTAGAATGATTTGAGTACCTTTGGGTATATTCCCAATAGAGAAATTGCTGGGTCATATGGAAGGTCAATTTCTAGCTCTTTCAGAAACTGTCACACTGTCTTTCAAAGAGGTTGCACTAGCTGGGTTCGGTGGCTCAGCCTGTAATCCCGCGCTTTGGGAGGCTGAGGTGAGTGAATTGCCTGAGCCTGTGGGTTCGAGACCCGTCTGGGC
>NW_007089262.1:0-468 GCF_000164805.1 Carlito syrichta
ACCCGTGGGCTCAGGCAATCCACTCACCTCAGCCTCCCAAAGCGTGGGATTACAGGCTGAACTACCAAGCCCGGCTGAGTTTTGTGTAATTACTGACATATTTGTGACATACCAGAAAAAAGTTCAGAAAAAAATACAGTTCAGAATTAGATATTTGTTCTTATTCATATGTGATCTTATTTAATTTTTATGTGTTTGGCTTTATTACTTATTCCTTTTTAAAGATATATAAAATGGGCCGGGCTTGGTGGCTCAGCCTGTAATCCTAGTACTTTGGGAGGCTGAGGCGAGTGAATTGCCTGAGCCCGGGAGTTCGAGACCCACCCGGGCAATTTAGCGAGACCTCGTCTCTACAACAAATCAAAAATTAGCTGGGCGTGGTAGCGAACGCCTGTAGTTCTGGCTACTTGGAAGGCTGAGGTGGAAGGATCATCAGAGCCCAGCAGGTCAAGGCTGCGGTGGCCGGGA
>NW_007089263.1:0-555 GCF_000164805.1 Carlito syrichta
AAAAAAAAAAAAAAAAAAAAGAAAGTGCCCGTCTGAGAATCATACAGGGAAAGGTGCACCCCATACCCAAATGGGGACTGCCTGGCGGGGGCGGTGAACACTGGGAGAGGGCAGTAAGGGGAATTCACTGCTATCTGTATGGCTTTCGCGCTTAACACAGACACTGGAGGCCAGGCACAGCGGCTCATGCCTATAATCCCGGCACTGCCGAGGCCAAGGTAAGAGGACTGCCTGAGATCTGGAGTTTGACGTTGGCCTGGGCAACGTGGTGAGATCTCATCACCACAATTTAAAAAAAAAAAAAAACAGCTGGGCATGATAGTACACAGCTGTAACCAAGCTACTTGGAGGCTGAAGTGGAAAGATTGCCTGAGCCCAGCAGGTCAAAGCCTCAGATCATGCCACTGCACTCCAACCTGGGTCAGAGTGAGACTCCAACTTAAAAACAAACAAAAATAACCACTGGAAACAAGTATGTACATTGTTACATGATGGCTAATTCTAGTGGTAGGAATATGGGTGTTCATTACGTTATTCTTTTTTTTTTTTTTTTTT
>NW_007089264.1:0-379 GCF_000164805.1 Carlito syrichta
ATGGAATCTCACTCTGTTGCCCAGGCTGGAGTGCAGTGGTACACTCCTGGCCACCACAGCCTCGACCTGCTAGGCTCTGGCGATCCTTCTGCCTCAGCCTTCCAAGTAGCCAGAACTATAGGCGCGCGCTACTACACCCAGCTAATTTTTGATTTATTGTAGAGATGAGGTCTTGCCAAGTTGCCCAGGTGGGACTCGAACCCCTGGGTTCAGGCAATCCACTCGCCTCAGCCTTCCAAAGTGCTGGGATTACAGGCTGTGCCACCGAGCCCGGCCACCCCTAAAGCTTTTATTTATTGATTGATTTTTTGAGTTGGAGTCTCACTCTGTTGCCCAGACTGGAGTGCAGTGTCCGCTCCTGGCCACCGCAGCCTCGACC
>NW_007089265.1:0-370 GCF_000164805.1 Carlito syrichta
GTGGTAGCGCACGCCTGTAATTCTGGCTACGCGGAAGGCTGAGACGGAAGGATCACCGGAGCCCAGCAGGCGAGGCTGCGGCCTCTGCACTCCAGTCTGGGCGACAGAGTGAGACCCCAGCTCAAAAAAAAAAAAAATCCATTATGCTAATTTCTGCCTTTTTAATGATTTTATATTAAATGCGATCATAGTGAGATAGTATTAACATTTGCTGCTTTGTTATTTGCTATTCATGTGTCTTCTGTATTTTGTTTTATTATTTCTTCACTATCAAATTATTTTATTTTATTTTATTTTTGAGTTGGAGTCGCACTCGGTTGCCCAGACTGGAGTGCAGTGGCCGCTCCTGGCCACTGCAGCCTCTACCTGC
>NW_007089266.1:0-318 GCF_000164805.1 Carlito syrichta
CAAGTTGCTTGGGCTGGTCTTGAACCCGTGGGCTCAGGCAATCCACTTGCCTCGGCCTCCCAAAGTGCTGGGATTACAGGCTGAGTCACCGAGTCTGGCCAAGTGTACAGCAGTTATACCATCTACAGTAGTGTACAGTAATGTCCGAAGCCTTCAAATTCACTCTCCAGTCACTCACTAACTCAGAGCAACTTCCAATCCTGCAAACTCCATTTCTGGTAAAATCCTTGTACAAGTGTACTGTTTTCGTTTTGTTTTGTTTTGTTTTGTTTTGAGTTGGAGTCTCACTCTGTCGCCCAGACTGGAGTGCAGTGGCCG
>NW_007089267.1:0-329 GCF_000164805.1 Carlito syrichta
GTGCATGATCCACTTATGAGTGAGAACATGTGATACTCAGTTCTTTGTTTCTGTGAAAGATCACCCAGTATTATAGACTCCAATTCCATCTAGGTTGCTGTGAAGTTCATGATTTTGTTCTTCTTTATGACTACTTAATATTCCATCATGTAAATGTACCAGATTTTTAAAATCCAGTCCTCTTTTGACAGGCAGCACAGTTTCATGTTCTTGCTATTATGAACAGGGCTACGATAAACATATGTGTGCAGGTACATTTTTAAAGAGTTATTTGAGTTCTTCCAGGTATATTCCCAGTAGGGGGATTGCAGGGTCATATGGAAGATCAA
>NW_007089268.1:0-377 GCF_000164805.1 Carlito syrichta
CAGCACTTTGGGAGGCAGAGGCAAGAGGATTACCTGAGCCCAGGGGTTCAAGACCAGCCTGGGCAACTTGGTGAGACTTTGTCTCTACAATAAATTAAAAAATTAGCTAGGCGTGGTGGCACACACCTGTAGTTCCCGCTACTCGGAAGGCTGAGTCAGAAGAATCGCCTGAACCCAGCAGGTCGAGGCTGTGGTGTCTGTGAGTGTGCCACTGCACTCCAGCCTGGGCAACAAAGAGTGAGACTCCAACTCAAAAAATAAAAAATAAAAAAATAATACATTAGCCGGGCTCGGTGGCTCAGCCTGTAATCCCAGCACTTTGAGAGGCTGAGGTGAGTGGATTGCCTGAGCCCGTGGGTTCGAGACCAGCCTGGGCA
>NW_007089269.1:0-318 GCF_000164805.1 Carlito syrichta
CGGCCACTGCACTCCAGTCTGGGTGACAGAGTGAGACTCCAACTCAAAAATAAATAAATATATAAATAAATATTTTTAAAGAAGTAGAAAATAGTACTCTCTTGTTTAAAATATAACATTTCATAACCAGTTAGCAATAATATTATTTTATATGAAGTTTATGGTGTAATCTGAAGGATTCTTTCTTAATGGATTCACTGCAAGGATTGATTATATGGATCAAAATAAAGATACAGATGGGCTCGGTGGCTCAGCCTGTAATCCCGCGTCTTTGGGAGGCTGAGGTGAGTGGATTGCCTGAGCCCACGGGTTCGAGAC
>NW_007089270.1:0-360 GCF_000164805.1 Carlito syrichta
GCACTCCAGTCTGGGCGACAGAGTGAGACTCCAACTCAAAAAAAAAAAAAAATCACTTGTTGCTGAGTACGGTGGCTCACACCTATAATCCCAGCACTTATGGAGGCTGAGGTGAGAGGACTGCCTGAGCCCACGAGTCTGAGAACAACCTGGGCAACTTGGCAAGATCTCATCTCTACAATAAATCAAATAATTAGCCGGGCATGGTGGTGCATGCCTGTAGCTCCAGCTACTTGAAAGGCTGAGGCAGAAGGACCAGCTGAGCCTAGCAGGTAGAGCATGCAGTGGCTATGAGCATACTACTGCACTCCAGCATGGGTGACAGAGTGAGACTCTGACTCAAAAAAAAAAAAAAAAAAT
>NW_007089271.1:0-355 GCF_000164805.1 Carlito syrichta
AAAAGAAGATATATGGGCAGCAAACAGACACATGAAAAAGTGCTCAGCCTCACTCATCATCAGAGAAATCCAAATCAAAACCACATTGAGATATCACCTAACTCCAGTTTGAATGGCCATCATTAATAAAACATACAACAACAGATGCTAGCGAGGATGTGGAGAAAAAGGGATGCTTCTACACTGCTGCTGGGAATGCAAACTAGTGCAACCTCTCTGAAAGACAGTGTGGCAATTTCTGAAAGAACTAGAAATGGACCTTCCATATGACCCAGCAACCTCCCTATTGGGAATATACCCAGAGGAACTCAAATCATTCTACAAAAAAGATACCTGCACACGCATGTTTGTTGCA
>NW_007089272.1:0-383 GCF_000164805.1 Carlito syrichta
CCTTGACCTGCTGGGCTCCGGTGATCCTTCCACCTCAGCCTTCCGAGTAGCTGGAATTACTGGCATGCACTACCACGCCCGGCTGATTTTTTGATTTATTGTAGAGATGAGGTCTCGCCAAGTTGCCCAGGCGGGGTCTCGCACCCGTGGGCTCAGGCAATCCACTTAACTCAGCCTCCCAAAGGCACGGGATTACAGGCTGAGCCACCAAGCCCGGCTCACATCTCTATTTATGTGTCTGTCTTTTCTTTTCTTTTTTTTGAGTTGGAGTCTCACTCTGTCGCCCAGACTGGAGTGCAGTGGCCGCTCCCGGCCACCTCAGTCTCAACCTGCTGGGCTCCGGCGATCATTCCGCCTCAGCCTTCCAAGTAGCTGGAACTACA
>NW_007089273.1:0-380 GCF_000164805.1 Carlito syrichta
GAATCGGGAAAATAGATTCCTTATTTACAGGCAACTAAATGACCTTTTGCTAAGAAAAAATAAGGAATCTGGGTTACACGAGTCCTCAATCCCAAAAATCTGCAGAGCACCTTGGAAATTTCTAAATAGAATCAGAGTTTCGAAGTAGGATGTATCAAATGAGGGTACTAATGTACGGAAAATACACAACCCCTTGCCATGGGTGAAAAAGAATCGGGGTTATAGCAGTCCTCAGTCCTTAATGTCAACAGGCTATCTCCTTTGGGGTAAACAAGAATCAGGGTTTCGAACCTGGAACATAGGTAATAGCAGTCCTCATATGCAGAATCTACATGATCTCTAGCTAAGAAGAACTAAGAAACCTCTTTTACACGGTTCCT
>NW_007089274.1:0-306 GCF_000164805.1 Carlito syrichta
CTCACCTCAGCCTCCCAAAGGCGCAGGATTACAGGCTGAGCCACCAAGCCCGGTTGAAAGAAGAATTTTCTAGAGAGAATGGGACTGTGAGACAGAAGGGCAGAAGACACACTTTTTCCTTTTTAGGCTGCTTCTGAGGCCTTTATTTTGGGGTATTGTTTTCTGAGCCCCAACATATGCAAATAGGTAGAGTTTAAAAGTTGCTCATTCCAGCTGGGTTTGGTGGCTCAGCCTGTAATCCCAGCACTTTGGGAGGCTGAGGTGAGTGGATTGCCTGAGACCGAGGGTTCGAGACCCGCCTGGGCA
>NW_007089275.1:0-439 GCF_000164805.1 Carlito syrichta
AAAAAAAAAAAAAAAAAAAACTACTTACAGAAAAAGTCCTGGACCAGATGGCTTTCCATCACAAACATACAAGGAGGAACTGATACCAATCCTATTGAAAGTATTTCAATTGACCGAGAAAGATGGAACTCTCCCCAAATCATTTTATAAAGCTAACATCACATTGATACCCAAGTCAGGTAAAGACCAAATAAAGAAAGAGAACTACAGGCCAATATCCTTGATGAACATAGATGCTAAAATTCTCAACAAGATCCTAGCAAACTGAATTAAACAACACGTCTCAAAAATCATCCACCATGACCAAGTAGGCTTCATCCGAAGGATGCAAGTTTGGATCAACATTCGTAAGACCATAAAAGTAATTAAATACATCAATAGACATAAAAACAAAAACCACATGATTATATCATTAGATGCAGAAAAAGTTTTTGATAAA
>NW_007089276.1:0-335 GCF_000164805.1 Carlito syrichta
GAGGAGGAGGAGGAAGGAAGGAAGGAAGGAAGGAAGGAAGGAAGGAAGGAAGGAAGGAAGACAGGCCTGCCAAAATTCATTCATGAATTAGCAAATAAAGGGCAAGGTGAGTATCGTTTTTTGGAGAATCAGGGAGTAGAGCCCAGAGGTCAGATGAGAAAACTCTGGCTGGGTGCGATGCTTCATGCCTGTAATCCCAACATTTTGGGAGACCGAGGCAGGAGGATCACTTGAGCCCAAGAGTTTAAGACCAACCTAGGCAACATAGTGAGACCTCATTTCTACAAAAGATTAAATTAAAAAAAAAAAAAAAGCTGGGTGTGGTGATGTGCATC
>NW_007089277.1:0-333 GCF_000164805.1 Carlito syrichta
GGTGACTTGTTAGGCTGCTAATTTGTGATCCTTCCATTTTCTTCATGTGCGTTTGTAGGGCATCCCAGAGATTTTTGGTAGGATGTTTCTTCATTTTCATTAGTTTCCAGATATCCTTTGATCTCTGTTTTGATTTTTTCATTGACCCAGGAGTTGTTTAGCATCATGCTATTTAGTGTCCATGTCTTTGTGGGTTTTGGGGGGACCTTGTTGGTGTTAAGGTTTATTTTTATTCCACTGTGGTATATGAAGGTGCATGGTAAAATTTCAGTCATTTTAAATTTTCTTATGCTTGATTTATGGCCAAGTATGTGGTCGATCTTAGCATATGTA
>NW_007089278.1:0-428 GCF_000164805.1 Carlito syrichta
AACTTAAGTTTTCAATAATTACTGAGCTGCCATGAGCTCTTCTTTCCCTTGTTCCTATAGCTATGAGGAGATGGATGCCAAGTCCGACCTCAGGGGAAAGCAGGAATCTTGAAAATGACTGTCCCAAGTCTAAATTAATTAAAGAAACACGCACAAAAACAGGTTAAACATTTCTACAAACTAAAATCAGCAAGTGCAGTGTTCTAACACACACAGGGAGGAAATAGCCTCCAACGGGTCAGAGTAGTTGGAGAGAAGGATACAGAGAAGAGGCCAAGGTGGGTCACCTGGTCTCTCACTGCCTCTGATAGTTATCCCCGACACTCAGACGTCACAAAGAAACTTCAGGACTCAGCATATAAAGTCATAAAGGGTAGTTATTTCCACAGCCTATTCCTTGGGACACAGAAAATTTTGCATGATGTCTG
>NW_007089279.1:0-306 GCF_000164805.1 Carlito syrichta
TACTTAACCAGCTAGCCAGCTGACTAGCCAGCTGACTCAACTAGGTGACTTAACTCGTTAGTCAGCTGGCTAACCAGCTGACTTAACTAGCTGACATCACTAGCTACCAAGGTGGCTATCCAGCTGACTTAACTAGTTAGCTACATGCGTATCCTGCATGCTTGCCAGCTGACTTAACTATCTAGCTACCTAGCTATCCAGCTAGGTAGCGAGCTGACTAAACTAGGAAACATAACTAGCTAGCTAGCTAGCCAGTTGATTTAACTAGTTAGCTACCCAGCTAGGCAGCTGACTAAACTAGCTGAC
>NW_007089279.1:1715-2493 GCF_000164805.1 Carlito syrichta
AACCTCTGACCCAACCCGTTTGCTAACTACCTAGCTAGCTGATTCAACCAGCTGACTTAACCCTTCAGTTCACTACCTAAATACCTGACATAACCTCTGACTTAACCCATTTGCTATATAGCTAGCTAGCTGTATTAAGCACCTGACTAAACTAGAAAGCTGACTTAAATAGCTGACTTAGCTAGCTGACTTAACTACTTAGCTAGCTGATTTAACTGGCTGCCTTAACTAGTTAGCTAGCTGACTTAGCTACCTGAATTATATCTGTAGCTAACAATTTAACTGGCTGAATAACTAGCTGACAACAAATTAGCTAACTAGTTAGGTAGCAGAATTAAGTAGCTGACTTAAAAAGCTAGCTAACTAGCTAGCTAGCTGACTTCCTAACTGAGTTAACTTGCTAGCTGTTTAACTAGCACTTAGCTGACTTAAATATTTGGCTAACAAGAAAGCTAGCTGATTTAACGAGTTAGTTAACAAGTTAGCTAACTGTTTTAAGTAGTTGGTAAATGAGTAAATTAGCTGACGTAACTAATTGGTTAACGAGTTAACTAGGTGACATAACTTGTTGGCTGACATGTCTCCCGAGAAGTTAGCTGGTATAACACATTGGCTGACTACTCGGCCGACTTGTTAGTTGGCTTAACAAGTTGGCCAATTAGTTGGCTGACTAGTTAGCTGGGTCTACTAGTTACTGACGAGTTGGCCACTAGTTAGCTCATTTAACTAGTTGGTATGCTGGTTTGCTGCCACTACTAGCCAGCCGACTAGTTGGAAA
>NW_007089280.1:0-324 GCF_000164805.1 Carlito syrichta
ATTTAACTATGTAACTTAACTATCCAGCCAGATGATTAGCCAGCTCACTTAACTAGATAGTTACGATGATAGGCAGCTGACTATCCAGCTTACTTAACTAACTGACTTAACCAGCTAGCCAGCTGACTTAACTAGCTGACTTAACTATATAGCTACCTAGCTAGCCAGCTGATTTAACTAAGTGACTTAACTAGCTAGCAACCTAGCTAGTCAGCTACCTGACCAGCTGACTTAAGCTGATTTAAGCAGCTAGTCAGCTGGCTAGCCATCTGACTTAACTAACTGACTTAACTAGCTAGCCAGCTGGCTGTCCAACTGAATTAC
>NW_007089281.1:0-384 GCF_000164805.1 Carlito syrichta
GTAATTCCAGCTACTTGGAAGGCTGAGGCGGAAGGATCCCCTGAGCCCAGCAGGTCGAGACTGTGGTGGCCGTGAACATGTCACTGCACTCCAGCCTGGGAAACAGAGTGTGACTCCAACTCAAAAAAAAAATGAGCATCATCTTTTTTTTCTATCCATACTTTTCTACATTATTTTTAAAAATTTCCCCAGCAATTGAGGGGTAGGATGGGAGGAGGAATCAGCAAATGTGTACTTTAAAATAGTTACTTTGGCCAGGTGTGGCGGCTCAAGCCTGTAATCCCAGCACTTTAGGAGGCTGAGGTGAGAGGATTGCCTGAGACCATGGGTTCGAGACCAGCCCGGGCAACTTGGCGAGAACTCATCTCTACAATAAATCAAAAA
>NW_007089282.1:0-305 GCF_000164805.1 Carlito syrichta
AAAAAAAAAAAAAAAAAAAAGAAAGTTACGATCAGGGATCAGGGTCTCTCATCAGATCCTCCTTGGCACCACCACCATCATCTTCAGTGTCAGCAACAGTTGCCAGCATTTGACATCTTTTAACTCCTTCAATCCTGACAGCAACCACCGTACAGTGCCAATCCTAACGCTAGCGTCCACAGTCCTGCGGGATCTGCCGCAGACCTACCTGTCCAGCCAAGGACCCCTTTTCCCCATGTGCCCACATGCCAACCACACCAAACCACTGATAACTCCTGGAAGCTGTGGTGCTGTTCATGCCTCCT
>NW_007089283.1:0-317 GCF_000164805.1 Carlito syrichta
GCAGCCACTGCACTCCAGTCTGGGCGACCGAGTGAGACTCCAACTCAAAAAAAAAAAAGATAAACCAATATTTTACTGCAATATGTTTAAAAATCAAAATTAAAGCAAAAAGTCAACCGGGCTCGGTGGCTCAGGCTGTAATCCCATGCTTTGGGAGGCCGAGGTGAATGAATTGCCTGAGCCCACAGGTTTGAGACCCGCTTGGGCAACTTGGCGAGACCTCATCTCTACAATAAATCAAAAAATTATCTGGGCGTGGTGGCGCGCGCCTGTAGTTCCAGCTACTTGGAAGGCTGAGGCGGAAGGATCGCTGGAGC
>NW_007089284.1:0-517 GCF_000164805.1 Carlito syrichta
ACTGGAGCAGTCAGTTATGTGGAGAAAATTCTAGAAATTAAATTCAGACCTTTAATTTTTTAAAAAAATCTAGTTTAGCCAAAACCGAATCTATTTATCTCCAACTAATTGTTTAATATTGGGAATATAGTTCTGAATATTGCTAGCAAACTATTATATATGTTAACACAAAAAATGACCAGACATCAAAAAGAATGATTTGCCTGAATTTTCAAATTAGCTGCCAAGCTATTGGGAGCCAGCCACAGAGGCCCACTGAGCGTTAGGGATCAGGAAGGGTCATTGACCCCAAGACCACTAGAATGTGTTTGGGAGCTGTTGACCCCATTCCCTCCCTCCTTTTCCACTTGGCACAAGCAACCAGGAAAGGTTCCAGGTGGCTCTAACAGAGGACTCTGAAACCGGAACAAACACAGCTAACTTGCGAGTCTATTGTTTCCATTTTCCACGGTTTATGCTTTTTGCTTTTAAACAATTTAAGTTTAACTTCGAGTCACACTGAGAAGCCTTAGTGCAA
>NW_007089285.1:0-390 GCF_000164805.1 Carlito syrichta
CACTGCACTCTAGTCTGGGCGACAGAGTGAGACTCCAACTCAAAAAAAAAAAAAAATTAACCTAGGTCTTTAGAGTAGTGCTTCTCAAGTTATTTGTTGTTAAGCACTTAAAAAAAATTTTATGCTATGGAAATTACACCATAACTTGAAAAATTTTCTCTCCTTTCTTTCTTCCTTTTTTTTTGAGTTGGAGTCTCACTCTGTCATCCAGGGTGGAGTGTAGTGGCACATTCATGGCCACTCCAGTGTCGACCCTACTGGACTCTGGAGATCCTTCCGCCTCAGCCTTCCAAGTAGCTGAAACTATAGGCGCCCACTCCCATGCCCGGCTAATTTTTTTTTTTTTGAGTTGGAGTCTTACTCTGTCACCCAGACTGGAGTGCAGTGGCT
>NW_007089286.1:0-396 GCF_000164805.1 Carlito syrichta
CTCCTGGCCACAGCAGCCTCAACCTGCTGGGCTCCAGCTATCCTTCCGCCTCAGCCTTCCAAGTAGCTGGAACTACAGGCGCGTGCTACCATGCCCGGCTAATTTTTTTGATTTATTGTAGAGACAAGGTTTCGCCTAGTTGCCCAGGTGGGTCTCGAACCCGCGGACTCAGGCAATCCACTCGCCTCGGCCTCCCAAAGTGCTGGGATTTTTGAGCCACTGAGCCCGGCCCAAAGAATCTTTAGATAAGTTATCAAGGGTCTGATGCTGAAATTAAAGATTCCTTTAGGGTGGACAACATTGTTATTGTTAATTGTCGGTGACCTGCACTGACCAGGGAAGGGTTAGGACCGCACCGGTGAATCAGAACGGAGAGAAGAAAACTACTCGGAGGCA
>NW_007089287.1:0-305 GCF_000164805.1 Carlito syrichta
GGAATGGAAAGGAAGGAATGGAGAGGAATGGAATGGAATGGAGAGGAAAGGAATGGAATAGAAGGGAGATAAATGTAGAGGAATGAAATGGAATAGAATGGAATGGAGAAGATGGAATGGAGAGGAATGGAAACAAAAGGAGAGTAATAGACTTCAAGGAAATGGAATGGAATGGAGAGGAATTGAATGTGGAAGAATGGAATGGGGAGAATAGAATGGTGAGGATTGAAATGGAATGGAATGTGGTGGAATGGATTGGAATGGAGTGGAATGGAATGCAGTGTAATGCAATGGAATGAAGTGAA
>NW_007089288.1:0-319 GCF_000164805.1 Carlito syrichta
ATCCACTCACCTCAGCCTCCCAAAGGCGCGGGACTACAGGCTGAGCCACCGAGCCCGGCTAGCTTAAACCTTTATTATAAAACATTTCGCATGTACACACACACAAAAATAGCAAATACTCATGCACCACTCTCAATTCAATCGATCTTTAATATTTTGCCACATCTATACATTTCTGCTTTATTTTAGTTATTTTTGAGTCTCACTCTGTCACTCAGGCTCGAGTGCAGTGGCATAATCCCGGATCACTGCAGCCTCGACCTTTTGGGCTTAGGCAATCCTTTCATCTTGGCCTCCCCAGTACCTGGAACTACAGGGG
>NW_007089289.1:0-398 GCF_000164805.1 Carlito syrichta
CTCCAGTCTGGGCAACAGAGTGAGACTCAAACTCAAAAAAAAAAAAAAAAAATTGAGAAGAATTCTAATTTTGTTCTGCTCGCCACAGCATCGCAATGGTCATGATATGACATTATGCTAAGTGAGGTAAGCCAAGCACAGAAAGACCAACACCAGCTGGACTCGATGGTTCAGATTGTAATCCCACGCTTTGGGAGGCTGAGGTGAGTGGATTGCCTGAGCCTGCAGGTTCGAAACCCACCTGGGCAATTTGGTGAGAACGCATCTCTACAATAAATCAAAATATTAGCCGGGCGTGGTAGCGCATGCCTGTAGTTCCAGCTACTTGGAAGGCTGAGGCGAAAGGATTGCCGGAGCCCAGTAAAGTGAGACTCCAACTCAAAAAAAAAAAAAAAAAA
>NW_007089290.1:0-387 GCF_000164805.1 Carlito syrichta
AAAGATGAGTTGGTTGAGAAATTGAGGTTTTGCTTCTGGAATTTCTATCCTGTTCCATTGTTATACATGCCTGCTCTTGTACCAATACCAGGCTGCTTTGATTATTGTAGCTTTATAATAAAGCTTAAGTCTGGGAGTGTGATCCCTCCCACTTTGTTTTTTGTTTGTTTGTTTGTTTGTTTGTTTTTGCTGAGGATTGTTTTGGCTATTCGAGGTTATTTATGTTCCCACATGAATTCCTGTATTGTCGTTTCCAGGTCTGAGAAGAATGCTGCTAGTTATTTAACGGGTATTGCACTAAATCTGTAGATTGCCTTAAGTAGGATTGACATCTTAACAATGTTGATTCTTCCAATCCATGAACATGGAATATTTTTCCATTTGTTT
>NW_007089291.1:0-305 GCF_000164805.1 Carlito syrichta
TTCTATGTGAGGGGTGCTGTTGTTAGGTCTATTATTAGAGTTATTTGTGGTAGTGTGAATGGTATATCGTGATAGTATTGGATTTAAGAGTTTGGAAGATTGGGTTGCTTTTGGGGGTGATATATTTAGTTTGTTTCGTGAAGATTCTGTAGGGGTGGCGTCTTTGTATGGTGGTGGTAGTTGGCTGATAGGGGTTGCTGGTTGAACTTTGTTTGTTACTATTTTTATTGTGCTTGAAATTACTCGGGGTTTTAGATAATGATTAGAAGGGCTCCAAGTAAGATAGTAATGAGAAAGGATAAAAA
>NW_007089292.1:0-433 GCF_000164805.1 Carlito syrichta
CCACTGCCTTACAATCTGTCTGTGCAGTGGGATGTAGGTTTGGTCCCTGGAACAAAAGGAGGTACAAAGGAGGAAAATAATGGATGAATGGGGGGGTCAATAGGATGTTAGAAAGAGAGAAGAGTGAGAGGAAAAACAGACATACAAACAAACTAACAGGTGACAAGGCCAGAGAGAAGTGAAAAAAAAACATGCAAGCAAAATTCCCTAAAGAATACTGGTACCAGCCGGGCTTGGTGGCTCAGCCTGTAATCCCGCACCCTTAGGAGGCAGAGGTGAGTGGATTGCCTGAGCCCACAGGTTCGAGACCCACCTGGGCAGGCAAGACCTCATCTCTACAATAAATTTTAAAAATTAGCTGGGTGTGATAGCACACACCTGTAGTTCCTGCTACTTGGAAGGCTGAGGCGGAAGGATCACCGGAGCCCAGCAG
>NW_007089293.1:0-451 GCF_000164805.1 Carlito syrichta
ATCCACTCACCTTGGCCTCCCAAAGTACTGGGATTACAGGCTGAGCCACCGAGCCCGGCCCCGTCAAACGAATTCTTAAGTAATTTAGTCAGATAATTTTCACTGAGCATTCTGGAAAATGAAAAGGTTATTTCTGGGTCACTGTGAAATAAGTGCAGCTGTTTGCTATAGAGGACCAACCCCTGCATGTGGAGGAGGCCTGGGTAGTGGTGCCACTGAACACCCGAATTCTTGTTGCATTTCAGGGTGGTGAGGTCTGCTGTTTTCATTCAGACCCACCTTACATTCTCCTTTTTGTGTTCATGACTTTCTGACACACACACACACACACACACACACACACACACACACACACACACACACCTCCCGCTCTTCCCACCAACTTGTAAACTGAATGCCTACTGTGGATCCCAAAGTCCGTTAGAACCCGACTTCGGGTGGCACCAAGACC
>NW_007089294.1:0-338 GCF_000164805.1 Carlito syrichta
AAAAAAAAAAAAAAAAAAAGAGGCCAGACTCAGTGGCTCAGCCTGTAATCCCAGCATTTTGGGAGGCCAAGGCAGGTGGATTGCCTGAGCCTGAGGGCTCAAGACCAGCCTGGGCAACTTGGCAAGACCTCGCCTCTACAATAAATCAAAAAATCAGCTGGGCGTGGTACCGTGCGCCTGTAGTCCCAGCTCCTTGGAAGGCTAAGGCAGAAGGATCGCTTGAGCCCAGCAGGTCGACGCTGGGGTAGTCGTGAATGCACCACTGCCCTCCAGCCTAGACGACAGAGTGAGACTCCCAATTAAAAAAAAAAAAAAAAAAAGCCATGCTCGGTGGCTCA
>NW_007089295.1:0-343 GCF_000164805.1 Carlito syrichta
ATCCTTCCTCCTCAGCCTTCCAAGTAGCTGGAACTACAGGCATGCGCTACCACGCCCGGCTAATTTTTTGATTTTATTTTAGAGATGAGGTCTCACAAAGTTGCCCAGGCAGGTCTCGAACCCACGAGCTCAGGCAATCCACTCACATCGGCCTCCCAAAGCGTGGGATTACAGGCTGAGCCACCGAGCCCAGCTCTTGTCAAATCTTAATGTGCATGTGACTGTATTAGTCAGGCTCTCTCAGAGAAACAAAGCCAAGAGTACACATACACACACACACACACACACACACACACACACACACACACACACACACACACACACACACACACAGATATATAAG
>NW_007089296.1:0-355 GCF_000164805.1 Carlito syrichta
GGCCGAGGCTGTGCTGGCCGGGAGCGGCCACTGCACTCCAGCCTGGGTGACAGAGTGAGACTCCAACTCAAAAAAAACGAAAAACAAACAAACAAAAAAATACCCTTATTTCCATCTCTCTCTATATAATATCTCTATATATTCTTATGTCTATAGATATGTATATACATATACAAGGAGGACCCCCCAAAACACCCAGAATTTATTTGTTAAAAATTGTGTACTTAGCCGGGCTTGGTGGCTCAGCCTGTAATCCCGCGCGTTTGGGAGGCTGAGGTGAATGGATTGCCTGAGTCCATGGGTTCGAGACCCGCCTGGGCAAATTGGCGAGACCTCATCTCTACAATAAATCAAA
>NW_007089297.1:0-370 GCF_000164805.1 Carlito syrichta
TGAACATCCAACGTAATAGTATAAGAAAATGACTGACAGTGGTGGGAAACTATGGGGGGGAGGGGAAGGGAGGTGGGATTAATGGTAGTAAATATCTGTCTTGGGATGAGGAGACACCTCTTATCAACAAGGGTGCCTGAACGAAGCATATTTGTATAACTAACCTTTAACTGTACCCCATGATAAAAAATATTGATTAAAATTTTTTTTAAAAAGGAGGAAATTGTCACAAATAAGAGCCAGTCACCGAGACACCAATCACAGGAAAAAGTCATATATTGGGTCATGCATCACAATGTAAGAATAGTCTCTAGGGTGTCCATAATGGATGAGGACCAGTCACTAGGACCAATAATAGAGGAGGACCAGC
>NW_007089298.1:0-532 GCF_000164805.1 Carlito syrichta
TCTACAATAAATCAAAAAATCAGCCGGGCATGGTAGCACACACCTATAGTTCCAGCTACTGGAAGGCTGAGGTGGAAGGATCTCCAGAGCCCAGCAGGTCGAGGTTGCGGTGGCCGGGAGCGGCCATTGCACTCCATGCCTGGGTGACAGAGTGAGACCCCAACTCAAAAAAAAAAAAAAAGTCAGCAGACGCTGGGTGCAATGGCTCATGTCTACAAAAAAATTTTAAAAAGTTACTGTGCATGGTGGTGTGAACCTATGGTGAAAGCTACTAAGGATGCTGAGGTGGGAAGATAACTTGAGCCCAGGAGTTCAAGGCTGCAGTGAGCTGTGATTGTGTTGTTGCACTCCAGCCTGGGTGACTGAGTGAGACCACAACTCAAAAAAACAAAAAAAAGAAAAAAAAAGTTGGGGCTGAGAGCAGTGGCTCAGCCTGTAATCCCAGCACTTTGGGAGGCCGAGGCGAGAGGACTGCCTGAGCCTAGGAGTTCAAGACCAGCCTGGGCAACTTGGTGAGACCTCGTCTCTACAA
>NW_007089299.1:0-364 GCF_000164805.1 Carlito syrichta
AGTCGATCATACTCAGTGATCTATCACAGAAACAAAGAGCAGAGTACCATATGTTCTCACTCATAAGTGAACCTTGAACAATTATAAGAAAGGGATTGGCAGTAGCGTGAAACTTCCAGGGGAGGGGGAGGGCATTGGCAGCTGAGGGAAGCTGCTAGGGGAGGGAGGAGCATACCTCATCAAAAAGGGTACCTGCATAATCAACATCTGTATACCTAACCCTGAATTGTACCCCACCTCTTTATAATAAAAATTTTTTAAAGAGCTGTTGAGAGCTGGGCTCGGTGGCTCAGCCTGTAATCCCACGCCTTTGGGAGGCTGAGGTGAGTGGATTGCCTGAGCCCGCGGGTTCGAGACCCGCCTG
>NW_007089300.1:0-419 GCF_000164805.1 Carlito syrichta
CCGCCTGGGCAGCGAGACCTCATCTCTACAATAAATCAAAAAAATCAGCCAGGCGTGGTAGTGTATGCCTGTAATTCCGGCTACACGGAAGGCTGAGGCGGAACGATTGCCAGAGCCCAGCAGGTCAAGGCTGCAGTGGCTGGGAGTGGCCACTGCACTTCAGTCTGGGTGACAGAGTAAGATTTCAACTCAAAAAAAAAAAAAAAGCAAATCATAGTTCAAGGAAGATCAGAGAATACCAAGCAAGATAAATGCTAAAAAATATACACTTAGCCATATTATTGTCAAGCTGGAGAAAAAGATAAAATCTTAAGATAAGTGAGAGAAAAAAGGAAACCTTACCTAAAAGAAGTGAGAGGAAAAGGAAACCTTGCCTAAAGAGGGAAAACAATAATTACATTGGACTTTCCTTCAGAAAG
>NW_007089301.1:0-3264 GCF_000164805.1 Carlito syrichta
AGATATTCTTATAAGTGATACTGATAACATCACAAGTATTTTTTCCTAAAATATGTGCCTTTTATCTAAGTATGAAGGTGGATGTTTTATTTTGCCTGATAAAATGGTTAATTTCACTGTATGGCAAATTATGTGGCCTGCACAATAAATATTACAATAAATAAATAATGCAAAGAAGAATACTACCTTAGATTTATTTTTTCTTAGTGATGCAATAATTATGACTATAATTTAATTATAAATAGCAAAGAAGAATACTACCTTAGATTTATTTTTTCTTAGTGATGCAATAATTATGACTATAATTTAATTTCTCATTTGAGCATGGAAAAAAATGTATGCAAATATTTATTTATTGTGAAATTATTGTTTTTCTTTCATGTTAATAATTTCTTTGTCTACTACAAACATGTAAAATCTTTATTTTGTCTATCAGTTTTTATGTCTCATTAGCATATATATATGTGTGTGTGTGTGTATATATATATAAAGATTATTGTCATTTAGATTTAGTTCTGGACAAGCCACACCCACAATGTTGAATTTTTCAAAATTACACATTTAAACTATCATATGATATTCTTCACAATAAATGTAGTATATTAAATAAGCATCATAATAGTTCAGAATGTAAACTGATAGGTAAGTAAAAGTCATACAGTTATTACAGATAGATATAATTATATATTTTCATGAGCTACTCTCAGAATAGCTACCGTGACATTATGTTTTGAGGCAATTAGATTGACAATTTGTATTTCCATTCTGGGCAATATTTGTAAATTAGTTTTAATTAAATATATTCTAAAGAATCATGGGTCTCCTGGACATAAGAATATTTGGTGGTGCTGGTCTAAATAACAAATTGTATACTTAATAATACATATCAATAATAAAAATTGCATATGTCACTAGAATAAATATATAAGGGTTAAAGCTTTTGCTGTAAGAAATATTTTAGAATCTTACATAGGTGAACAAAAACAGAGTTTAATATGCTCAGTTTTTTCCTTTTTGTTTAGACTGTCAGTCTCTGGTCAATGTTTATAAAACTCTTGTATATAAATTGTCTTATTCTTATTCAAAATATTATTTCCCATATTAATTTTAAATGATAATATATTGTCCTTTGTACAATATTAAAATGTGATGATTTTTTTTCTACCCAAGAGTAAAGATTGCATTAATTTGAAGATTAATTTAAAAATGAAAAACAAACATATGAACAATTTTGGCATTTTTAAAAAATTGAAAATTTGTGGCTAAAATATCTTTCTTGATTGTCAAAATATTGATTTGAAAGAAAAATTTCTTTCAGTTAAATTTTATGAAGTTAATGTTCTTTTTAAACTCTACATGTTCCATATAAACTTTGAACCAAATATAGTATAATTTGGTCCTTCTTTTGGGAAGACATACAGTATATTTAGAAACAAATAATTGATTGAAACAATAATGAAATGTTTACTTTAAAATTGCAAATGTGTTTACATGTATATTTTAGTTACTATATTTTGTGTTTTGCATAAAACTCCTTTTAAATATATTGTATGAAATTATATAGCCGGGCTCGGTGGCTCAGCCTGTAATCCTGCACCTTTGGGAGGCTGAGGTGAGTGGATTGCCTGAGCCCACGGGTTCGAGACCCACCTGGGCAGTGAGACCTCATCACTACAATAAATCAAAAAATCAGCCGGGCGTGGTAGTGCATGCCTGTAATTCCGGCTACTTGGAAGGCTGAGGTGGAAGGATCACCGGAGCCCAGCAGGTCGTGGCTGTGGTGGCCGGGAGCAGCCACTGCACTCCAGTCTGGGTAACAGAGTGAGATTCCAACTCAAAAAAAAAATTATAATTAAAGGTTTTGGCATAATTGCCTCAACCTCTTATTCTGTAGAACATCTTTATAAAAAAAATAAAACAAAAAACAAAAGTATTGAGTCTAATGAACTATTTCAAATGTGACTTGGGTATTTATAGATTATGCCTGAGTTACTTAATCTGTACAATGATGTTACTTATTTTATTTCAGAATATAAACTGATAAATTGACACACAAGGATTTGTGAAGTATTTGTAAATCACTTAGAAAATGTCTAGCATTTTATAGTTACCAAAAACTATGCTCTATTTTCCCCATAAGTCCAGGAGTTTGGCTTTTTCTTTAGAGATACACTGGCCATTATCAATTTTTAAAATAAAAGACTTAAAATGAAAGAGACAAAATACAAAAATGAATGGCAATCTTCCTTATTGTAATATGTAAAATGTTACTGAGGAATATTTTTGCTTCTCTTTCTTAGTTGAAAAATTGGTTTTAAAATTGCTTAACTTGCTATGTAAGTATCTCAGTTTGTTAAGATATATAGATGTTTTACCTTGGAATGCAATTTTTTACAGTTAGCATACAATGAGAAAATGTGTTTCTAGATTATTAGTTTGAAACAAACTAATATCTAGTGTTTCAATAATTTATAATTTATTAACACTTATTTCCTATGTTCTGTTTTCCAGATAGCATCTTAGTTACTAGAGATATCAACTTGTCTGAGTGCAGGAGTCCCACTCCTGCAAGGGTCGAGGGTCTCTGGTGTTGTGACGGCATCAGTGACTCATGAGAGAAAAGAAACTAGAGAGAAAGAAGGGGACTAGACTCCTATTCAGAGCAGTCATTTATTGAGCATTATCCAAGGGCTTTTATCCCCAAACTCTGCAAAGTTATCATCACAGAAACTCCTGCTGCTATGGTTACACAAAAGGTAGCATGTGCCTTTCACATGAACAGGTCCAGGGACACACAGGACACCCCCCACTCTCAAGCAGATGTATTTTCCAAACATGAGGAAGAACATGAGAAAGACAACCACAAATTGTCTTTTTGTTTCTTATTTAGAGTTTCTATGTACTCTAAATTGTTTACAGCTACATAACAACATTCAATGCTTACACCTAAAACCAACATAATGATATATTACCTTTTACTATTCTATGCTAATTCAAACAAGTTTCTATAAAACAGTTGCTGCTATGGTTACACTCTCTTAGTACCAGCTGGCCTAATTCTAACTTCACTGGACCCCCTGAGTCAAACTGAACTAACCACACTTGTATAACAAAATGGTTACTTAAATTTTCTTTAATCTATATAAACTAATTTCTAAATCCTATATCTACAAATTTCTAAAATCACATCAAGAGAACCTGTGACTTGCACTAAGGTTCCTCAATGTGACTCAAAGTTAAACTTAAATTGTTTAAAAGTAAAAA
>NW_007089302.1:0-326 GCF_000164805.1 Carlito syrichta
CACTCCAGTCTGGGCGACAGAGTGAGACTCCAACTCAAAAAAATAAAAATAAAAATAAAATAAAAAATAAAAATAAAGCCAGGCTCGGTGGCTCAGCCTGTAATCCCACGCCTTTGGGAGGCTGAGGTGGTGAATTGCCTGAGCCCACAGGTTCGAGACCCGCAACTTGGCGAGACCTCATCTCTACAATAAATTTTAAAAAATTAGCCGGGCTGGAAGCGCGCCTGCAGTTCCAGCTACTTGGAAGGCTGAAACGGAAAGATCATCAGAGCCCAGCAGGTTGAGGCTGCGGTGGCCAGGAGCGGCCACTGCACTCCAGTCTGGGC
>NW_007089303.1:0-304 GCF_000164805.1 Carlito syrichta
CTCAAAAAAAAAAAAGTAATACCTAGACGACATCTCTTAAAATATGTATACATTTTTTGGCACCCCGATATGTATTAATATATGTTAAATCCGCGTGTTAATTTACATATATTAACAGAGTGTGTTTACATATAAACACACGTTTATAAATATGCCGCTGGCTTGAGGGGTGCAGCCTGCATCTGGAAACTGCACCTGGCCTGCTCCCAGCCTCTTAGTGGTCTCTTCCAGTCACTGGCCTCCAAGTTGCCACCAGAAGGACAGCACCGTAGTAGGCATAGAAAGGCCGAGCGCACGTCGGTCC
>NW_007089304.1:0-362 GCF_000164805.1 Carlito syrichta
CCTAACCCCTGTAAGAATGGCCATCATTAATAAAACAAACAACAACAGATGCTGGCGAGGTTGCGGGAAAAAAGGAACACTCCTACACTGCTGGTGGGAATGCAGACTAGTACAACCTCTTTGGTAGACAGTGTGGCAATTTCTGAAGGAACTAGAAATTGACCTTCCATATTACCCAGGAATTCCCCTATTGGGAATATACCTGAAGGAACTCAAATCATTCTACAAAAAAAGATATCTGCACACATATGTTTGTAGCAGCTCTATTCACAATAGCAAAAACATGGAACCAACCATGCTGCCCATTGAAGCTGGACTGGATAAAAAAAAAAAGTGGTACATATACACAATAGAATATTATG
>NW_007089305.1:0-353 GCF_000164805.1 Carlito syrichta
ACTTTGCCAAAGGCCTTTATCAGTGTAAGGAGGTTTTTGACAGATTCTCTTCGGTTTTCAAGGTACACAATCATATCATCTTCAAAGAGAGATAACTTAACTTCCTCTTTTCGTATTTGGATACCCCTGATTGCCTTCTCTTCTCTGATTGCTCAAGTCAGGACTTCCAATACTATGTTGAACAGGAAGGATGAGAGTGGGCATCCTTGTCTAGTTCCAGTTTTCAGGGGAAATGGTTGTAATTTTTGTCCATTTAGGAGTATGATCACTGTGGGTTTCTCGTAGATGGCTTTTACTATTTTGAGGTATGTTCCCCGTATGCCTAGATGTTCAAGGGTTTTTATCAAGAAGGG
>NW_007089306.1:0-376 GCF_000164805.1 Carlito syrichta
CCACTGCACTCTAGTCTGGGTGACAGAGTGAGACTCCAACTCAAAAAAAAAAAAAAAAGTCAGATTTGAACGGGCCACCACAGCCTGGCCCAGTCCTTCCCATCCCAGAGGTAGGAATCCTGACATTAGATCTCAAAAAAGAATGAGGCGGAGCTCGGTGGCTCAGCCTGTAATCCCAGCACTTTGGGAGACCGAGGTGAGTGGACTGCCTGAGCCCACGGGTTCGAGAGCCACCTGGGCAACTTGACAAGACCTCATCTCGACAATAAATCAAAAAATCAGCCAGGCGTGGTAGCGTGCGCCTGTAGTTCCAGCAACTTGGAAGGCTGAGGCAGAAGGATCACCGAAGCCCAGCAGGTCGAGGCTGCGGTGGCCG
>NW_007089307.1:0-365 GCF_000164805.1 Carlito syrichta
AGACAGTGTGGCGATTTCTGAAAGAACTAGAAATTGACCTTTCATATGACCCAGCAATCCTCCTATTGGGAATATACCCAAAGGAACTCAAATCATTCTACAAAAAAGATACCTGCAAACGCATGTTTATTGTAGTACTGTCCACAATAGCAAAAACATGGAACCAACCGTGCTGCCCATCAAAACTGAACTAGATTTTAAAAGTGTGGTACATATACACAATGGAATATTATGCAGCCATAAAGAAGGACAAACCTATGGACTTTGCAACTCGGATGGATTTAGAGTCTATCATACTCAGGGAGCTATCACAGAAACAAAGAACACAGTACCATATGTTCTCACTCATAAGTGGACCTTGAACA
>NW_007089308.1:0-467 GCF_000164805.1 Carlito syrichta
ATGTAATTCCGGTTACTTGGAAGGCTGAGGCGGAAGGATTGCTGGAGCCCAGCAGGTGGAGGCTGCGGTGGCCGGGAGCAGCCACTGCACCCCAGTCTGGGCGACAGAGTGAGACTCCAACTCAAAAAAAAAAAAAAAAAGAAAGAAACAAAGTAGACCAGGCACAGTGACTCAAGCCTGTAATCCCAGCACTTTGGGAGGCTGAGGTGAGGGGATTGCCTGAGCCCGGGGGTTTCAGACTAGCCTGGACAACTTGGTGAGACCTCATCTCTATAATATATCACAGAATTAGCCGGGTGTGGTAGTGCACATCTGTAGTTCCGGCTACTTGAAAGGCTGAGGCAGAAGGATCGCCTGAGTCCAGCACGTCAACGCTGGGATGGCCGTGAGCGTGCCACTGCACTCCAGCCTGGGCAACAGAGTGAGACTCTTAGTCAAAAAAAAAAAAAAAAAAAAAAAAAAAAAAA
>NW_007089309.1:0-391 GCF_000164805.1 Carlito syrichta
AGAGATTCTGGAAGCAAAGCCTTAATTCCTCAACCAACTCATCTTTGACAAAGCCTCCAACAAAAACTACTGGGGAGAGGAAAACCTATTCAGTAAATGTGTTGGGAAAACTGGCTGACCACATGCAGAAGACTGAAACCGGACCCCTACCTATCACCATACACAAAAATTAACTCTAAATGGATCAAAGATCTAAATGTAAAACCTCAAACTGTAAGAATCTTAGAAAACTTAGGAGACACCCTCATGGGTTGAAACTGGCAACAAATTCCTATCCAGAACCCTAAAGGCCAAAACCTTAAAAAATAAGATAGACAAGTGGGACCTCATCAAATTAACGAGCTTCTGCAAAGCAAAAGAAACCATCAAGAGAGCAGGGAGACAGCCCACA
>NW_007089309.1:791-5203 GCF_000164805.1 Carlito syrichta
AATGGCCATTATTAATAAAACAAACAACAGATGCTGGTGAGGATGTGGAGAAAAAGGAACACTTCTACACTGGTGGTGGAAATGCAACCTCTTTGGAAGACAGTGTGGCGATTTCTGAAAGAACTAGAAATTGACCTTCCGTATAACCTAGGAATTCCCCTATTGGGAATATACCCAGAGGAACTCAAATCATTCTATAACAAAGATACCTGCACACGTGTGTTTGTTGCAGCTCTATTCACAATAGCAAAAACATGGAACCAACCATGTTGCCCATCGACGCTGGATGGGATAAAAAAAATGTGGAACATATACACAATGGAATATTATGCAGCCATAAAGGACAAATATATGGACTTTGCAGCAACTTGGATGGATTTAGAGTCGATCATACTCAGTGATTTATCACAGAAACAAAGAACTGAGCTCCATATGTTCTCACTCATAAATGGACCTTGAACAATTATAATGCTATAAGAAAGTGATTGGCAGTAGTGGAAAACAGTCGGGGGCGGGGAGGTGGGATTGGCAGTTGAGGGAAATTGCTAGGGGAGAGAGGGGCATACCTCATCACCAAGGGTACCTGCATGATTAATGTTTATATACCTAATGCTGAATTGTACCCCACATCTCTATAATAAATAAATACATACATACATAATTTAAAAACCCAGATATTTCTGGAAGGAAGAAGTTGTGATCCAGAAGTATTGATTACTCTCTTCATTTTAATTATATATATATTTTTAAAATTATATATATATACACACATACATGCACACATGCTTTTGTATGGTACATTTCATAATAAAAAAGTTAAAATAAAAAAAAGAAAGATAATCATAAAAATTTACTAAACTACTGACTTAAATCTTTGGATGAGAACTATACACCATGTACTAAAGTTACCCTAAGCACATTTATAGATGATAAAACATATGTAATATAAAAAGAGAAGATGAATATCAATATCCAATTCCATCTTTAAGAATTATAAATTTTTTTTTTTTTTTTATGCCGGTCTCGGTGGCTCAGCCTGTAATCCCGTGCCTTTGGGAGGCTGAGGTGAGTGGATTGCCTGAGCCCGCGGGTTCGAGACCCACCTGGGCAGTGAGACCTCATCTCTACAATAAATCAAAAAATCAGCCGGGCGTGGTAGCGCATGCCTGTAATTCTGGCTACTCGGAAGGCTGAGGTGGAAGGATCGCCGGAGCCCAGCGGGTCGAGGCTGCGGTGGCTGGGAGCGGCCACTGCACTCCAGTCTGGGCGACTGAGTGAGACTCCAACTGGAAAAAAAAAAAAAAAAATTTTTTTTGACCTAGCAAATATACATGAATGTCCTTTGGTTTAATAACTCTCCAATATTTTGTCTTCAATACTTCTGGGTCTGAAATAGAGATGACAGGGCTGTTTTTCAGTCTCAGTTAATTCATTTTCACAAGTTTCAGTTTGACTTCAGAGTTTGTAGAGAAAATTGCCTTCCAAAATGCTCTGACAAATTCATGCCATCATTACTAGATTTACCATTTATTTCATTTTACCTGGGACAATTCCAGTTAATACCTGCTGTTTCAGTATGTTTAGTAATCATGACTAATGTCTCTGCCATGAGCCTCTGAGGCAGCCACCTATGTGTTCTGCCCACCTTGTGGGGGAGGGATGGGAGTATTATCATCCCCTCCCTTTGCCTTTGAGATTAGATAAGAGCTGAAAAGTCGCTTGCTTGGAGAAAGTCATTGAAGACATCTGAGCTTCAACTTCATTATGTATAAAAAGAGGAAAATAAAACTTTCTATAATTACTTTATAAGGTAAACAAACGTGATTACATATAGAAAAGTACTTTATCAGCTGCAAAGCACCTTGTGAAAATGAGTGGTAGCAGACGGGTCCATCCTTCTGTCCATTTGGAGACATTATAGAAGAAAGAAAGGATATCTACTGGAAAGGTGAGATTTCCTAGTTTGTCTTTCTTCTGACAATGCCACTCTTCCTTTAAAGGCTAAACTCAAACAAATCTAGACAAATAAGAATTTGTCAAGAATTGATCAGAATATAGCAACGGATGTGAGTTGGGCAAAGGGGCACTTTGAAGATGCTAGCCTTTGCAAGTTCTACACAACTGGCTCCTACTCTTACCAGTACCTGAACTTGGCATTGAGTTTAAAGGTAAGTGAGACATGGTTCCTGCCCTAAGGGGCTTACAATCCAGTAAAGAAGACAGACACATAGCAAATTAATTTCAATATCATGCAATAAATGCTATAATAAAAAGGTAATCACAGAGGAACATGGAGGCACTTAGCTAATTCTCCTAAGGTAGAATGGAATATTATGCAGCCATAAAGGACAAATATATGGACTTTGCAGCAACTTGGATGGATTTGGAGTCGATCATACAGAGATTTTTTAGGTGACAAGGATATCGTGTGTGTCAGAAAATTTTCTGTAATGACCATGATGGTAGAATTCTCTCCGGACTTAAAATGGGCCAGAGGTTACACCTCCTTGCTTGGAGTGTAAAAATAGCAAAGAGGTTTTGTTGCAGGAGGAAGCAACAATTTTGCTGCTAATGTCAATTACTTGCTACATTTCTGAGCTCTAGTTTCTTTATCTGTGATGCAGGGGTAATAACATCTGCCACCGTTTACTGGAATGTAAACTCCAGAGGGCAGAGATTTTGACCTCTTTTGTTTATTACTGTCTTCTTTACTTAGAACATGGTAAGCACTGAGGCCCTTACCTTACATGGTAAGCACTTACCTGGTCTGTGGTAAGTACTCAATAAATGTTGAATTTGTTAAATAAATGAAGATAGCTATTAATCTCCCAATTTTTCATTTTTCTCAGTTTTATTGAAAAGTCACAATACAGTCAAGGAAAGATTGGAGAGGTACCACTTGTCTACCCTTTGCTTCTTAATCCTGACCAATTTCAACTCTTTGTCTTTCAAATAGGTATTTCAAAGGAACACAGTGTCCTCAGGTACTTGGTAAAAATAACTTTATTATACCGGACAAAGGCAAAAGGCAATGAGCAGGCCATGCTCATGATACTTTTCTGTGTGCAACCATGTTGTCTGTAATGTTGCAATGTCCAGCCCCATTGAGAAGCTTGCAAGGGTCGGAAGACTCAGGTCTGTAGAAAGGGTATCACCAAATATTCTTACTTCTTATGGTTTTCAGTGTTTTGGAGTTTTCTCCTCTTCCTCTTTCTTCCTTTTCCTTTTCTCTTCCTCCTCTTCCTCTTGCTTCTTTTTTTATTTTTATGTTTTCTAAATGAGTATACAGTTTTCCCAGATAGTCAAAGAAAAAATTGTGAATATGCTAGAATAGATCATCTATCAAGCTAAATCTTCTTTATTTAATTTCGTATTTAATGGATTTACAGATTGAGCATGTCACTGGGGAGCCGTCACACAAATGTTCCCCTGGAGAGTTGAATTTTAGAATGGCAAATACCTCATTGACAATTGGGCCTAGCACCAGATGCAGGTCTCACCACTGGCCACTTGGTGGCAGTGGCAATTAAGTGCCAACTAAAGCGGTCAGGGGACACACAAGCATACAAGCGTATGATCCTAACTTCTCTTTCTTCGAATTGTAGGACCTACAAGGGGTTGTTGGTCAATCACATGGGATAAAATAAACTTTGCTTGCTGAAAAAGAAGCAATATTGCAAGTTTTAATAAATTTCTTACTCTAGTTTATGACAGATCAGGCCCATAGCGACCTGATGCCTAAAAAGACAAATAAGGGAAATTTCCTCAGTGTCCTTTAATGATCTCTACCTCCACTTCACACACTTTCCGAAACACATCTCAGAACTGGTTATCACCTGGAATTTCTCCA
This sequence comes from Carlito syrichta, assembly GCF_000164805.1. Classification (NCBI taxonomy): domain Eukaryota; kingdom Metazoa; phylum Chordata; class Mammalia; order Primates; family Tarsiidae; genus Carlito; species Carlito syrichta. The sequence continues at coordinate 4,642 of NW_007089309.1, forward strand.
CCTCTAATATCTTTTTTTTTTTTTTTTTTTGAGTTGGAGTCTCACCCTGTCACCCAGACTGGAGTGCAGTGGCCGCTCCCGGCCACCGCGGCCTCGACCTGCTGGGCTCCAGCGATCCTTCCGCCTCCGCCTTCCAAGGAGCTGGAACTACAGGCGCGCGCTACCACGCCCGGCTAATTTTTAATTTATTGTAGAGATGAGGTCTCGCCAAGTTGTCCAGGCGGGTCTCAAACCCGCGGGCTCAGGCAATCCGCTCACCTCGGCCTCCCAAAGCGCTGAGATTACAGGCTGAGCCACGGAGCCTGGCTGCCTCTAATATCTTAAACTCTGTCCTCTGACCACAAAAACCTATCTCTACATCTTCACTTATGGCAAAAGGTGTGTATTCTCAGAGACCACAATCTTTTGAGTTTTCTATTTATTCCTTGACTTTGTCCAGTCTCCATGGTCTATTCTTCAATCCCTCTGTATTTAATTAGTCAGGGTTCTCCCAAGAAACAGAATGAATAGAGCATGCGTGTGTGTGTGTGTGTGTGTGTGTGTGTGTGTGTGTGTGTGTGTG
>NW_007089309.1:5223-42520 GCF_000164805.1 Carlito syrichta
CAGATTTTTTTTTTTTTTTTTTTTTTTTACAGAAATTGGTTTATACAATTGTGGAGACTGAGAAGTCCCATGGACAGGCACCCTCAAGTTGCAGAAACAGGAGAACTAGTGATGTAAATCTTGGTTTAAGTCCTAAGGCCAGAGAATCAAGAGCTCCACGGTCCAAGGGCAGGAGAAGATGGATGCTCAAGCTCAACCAGGGAGAATGAATTTATCATTACTCCACCTGTTTATTCTACTCATGCTTTCAAGAGTTAAGAGATGTTAGCCTACACTAGTGAAGGCATGGCCCATTGCCACATTTCTTTTGCTGTGAAGTGAGCTCCTTGATTTGAAGTCATTCTATGTGGAATGCCATGGTGGTGGGTAAGGCATTCTGTATATATACAGATGATAGTTTTGGCAGAAGTATTGCATGCAGGAAAGTCAAACTTGTCTCCAGAGTGAGATTCTATTTTAGTATAAACAAAATGATGCCTTTTTAATGAAAGAAGTGGTCCAGGGTAATTGACCTGCCACAGGCAGTCTGGGCCATAAACCTGGGGGAATGGGGGCGTAATGGAGGATCAGTGTCAGTCTCTGCTGCTGGCAGGTTGGGCACTCAACTGTAGCCATAACCAGGTGAGACTGGGTGAGCAAAATTCCACATTGCTGAGCCCATGCATAACCACCGTTTCTGCCACTAGGGCCACTTTGTTCATGAGCTCATTGGGCAATGACAGAAGTGGCTGGGGAAAGAGGCTGACTAGTATCCACAGAACAGGTTATTTTATCTATTTGGTTATTAGAATTATCCTCTGCAGTTTATCTTTTGGTGAGCATTGACATGGGACGATACAAATATCTTCATTTATTTTGCCCATTCAGAGAGGTTTAACCACATACATCTTCCCTGAATTTCTTTGGCACCAATTCTCCTATCATGTTTCTTCCTAATCCCTGACCATTCAGCCAAACCATTGGCTGCAGCCCATGAAATGGTATATACAAGGTGAGACAATTAAGTTCATGAACTTGCCGCCATAGGCTTACGTTGGCAGCACTGTACAAACAACTTGGTAAGGTTTCATAGCCTTGTCATATCAGTGTCTCACGGCTGTGTTCATGGTGATCACATGTGGTGATCTTGCTGAGCGACGTTCATTGTTGTTCCATGTTTTTGTGTGCTGTCACAAGAATGTTGGAGCTTGAATTAGAGTAACAAACAAACATTAAATTTCTTCTTAAACTTGGTAAGAGTGAAAGTGAAATCGGGCATGCTAGTCCAAGTTTCTGAGGATAAGGCCATGAAGTAATCCATGTACATATGGATTAAACGTTTTTCTGGGGGAAAAGAAAGTGTCACTGATTAAGAGAGGTCAGGACAGCCATTAATGAGCAGAACTGACAAGAACATTGCAAAAATTAGTCAAATTGTGCATCAAAATCATCAGCTGACTGTGAGACGCATAACAGACCAAAAAAAAAAAAGCATCAATAGTGAAACAGGAAAATCTTAACTGAAAATCTTGGCACGAGAAAGTGTAAAAATGGTCCCAAAGGAGCTCTTTCTTCACGACAATGCACCAGCTCACACAGCACTGTATGTGAGGGAGTTTTTAGCCAGTAAACAAATAATTGTATTGGAACACCCTCCCTACTCACCTGATCTGGCTCCCAGTGACTTTTCTTTTTCCTTGAAGATATAGGAAATATTGAAAGGAAGACATTTTGACGACATTCAGAATATCAAGGGTAATACAATGACAACTCTGATGGCCATTCCAGAAAGAGTTCCAAAATTGCTTTGATGGGTGGACTAGGTGCTGGCATTGGGGCATAGCTTCCCAAGGGAAGTATTTTGAAGGTGACTGCAGTGGTATTCAGCAATGAGGTATGTAGCACTTTTTCTAGAATGAGTTCATGAACTTAATTTTCTGAGCTTGTAGTTGCATGTCTAGTCATTTCTTTTTTCAAGCAAAGTGCACAAACTTTGAAGTTCTGCCCACTGGGAGAATTTTCCTTTGCCACTGTTCCTCAGGTGTGTCCCAGAGAGACTGAAGTGCTACAGCTCTTACTTTCAGGTTGTGCCTGAATATTATGCAGAACCATACGTAAGCCAAGCCTTCCTCTGTTAACTGACCATGGAGAACTCCCCATGAGATCACAGAGAAGGCTGATAGAAAGAAGCCAGTATGGCATGAGTGGGGACCATGGGCATGTGGGCCACTTCTTTTGATAACTTACTTGTGCCTTCAGAACCTGCTTTGGTTTGATCAAGTTTCTGTCACTTCCATTCAATGATAGTGTGTTGCTGTGCGTGCCCAACTTTATGGCTTTGTGGGTCAGATAACACCCAGTTCATGATGGACATCTCAGACCATGTGGCAACTTAGTGGCCCAGGGTCAAATGTTCAATCTCTATTAAGGCCCAGTAGCAAGACAAGAACTGTCTCTCAAAAGGACAGTAGTTATCTGGGGAGGATGGTACAACTTTGCTGTAAAATTCAGAGGCCTGAACTACAATTCACTTCTAGGGGCTTGCACAGGGGCTTGCTGAATGGCATTCATTATTGTTCTATGTTTTTGTGTGCCATCATGAAAATGTTGGAACTTGAATTAGAATAACAAACATTAAATTTCCAAACAGTATCCCTAGCTGACATTTCAAAATCATTGGATTTGCTGGATCATATGGCCCTGCGTCTTTCTCGTTCCTGATGGTGGCACTAATCTCTACAGTTTTCCTAAGACTGTGGGGTTGTTTCTGATCTGTTGTCTACATGCTGAAAAATCAAGAAAGCCAATGCTATATTTCCATTCCAAACTCAAAGGCCCAAGAACCAGGAACGCTGATGTACAAGGAGAGAAGATGGATGTCCCAGGTTAAACGGGAAGAGTGAATACACTCTTGCTTCAACTAGTTGTTCTGTTTAGGCCCTCAACAAACTGGACGATGCCCACTCACATTGGTAAAGGTGATCTTTACTCAGTCTGCCTGTTAAAATAATCATATCTTTTGGACATGCCTTTACAGATATACCTGGAAATAACATTTACCAGCTAGCCAGGCATCCTTTAGCCCAGTCAAGTTGGCACGTAAAATTTAGCATCACATCCTTTCTCTATGAATCTCCTAGTTCTTTTTTGATACTCACATACGATTGCAAATCTTCCTATGCCAATTCCTCTTCTCTTTTATACTTACTAGTTTCCCTTAGCTAAGGGTGATGATAGGAGTAAGTTCTCAAAAATGGAATGTGCCGGGCTCGGTGGCTCAGCCAGTAATCCCGCACCTTTGGGAGGCTGAGGTGAGTGGATTGCCTGAGCCCGCGGGTTCGAGACCCGCCTGGGCAGTGAGACCTCATCTCTACAATAAATTAAAAAATCAGCCGGGCGTGGCAGCGCGTGCCTGCAATTCCAGCTACTTGGAAGGCTGAGGCGGAAGGATAGCCGGAGCCCAGCAAGTCGAGGCTGCAGTTGCCGGGAGCGGCCACTGCACTCCAGTCTGGGCGACAGAGTGAGACTCCAACTCAAAAAAAAAAAAGGAATGTGAGTGAAAGTGATGTCTGTGAATTAGAACTTTCTTTTTAAAAAGGAAAATCTCTTGCTCTGGATTTCCTCTTCTCTCTTCTTCATGAACTAGAAAACATATGGACCAGCAACATGACTTTGACTGCACAGAAGAGGACAGAAGGTGAGGACCTAGGTCCTAAATAAACTCATGCATCTAAGTCTCCTGGCAACCTAGAATTTTCATCTTGCTATTATTATGTGAGAGACAAATAAACCTATTCTGTATGCAAGCCACTGAATGACTTTTGTCATAGCAGCCAATCCTTTGCGCTAACTAATATAAGACCTACCTGGAAGAACCCCATCCCTGTGCCAATACAACTCTCTACTGCCACCATGTTAATAGTCTGAGAGCTCCTCAGATAAATAACAGATACTGATTATCTCTGTTATATATGAACACTGACTTTCCTTTCCAGTTGGACCATCACAATTCCCAGTGGTCTTTTTTTTCACATCTTTAGTGGCTCTAAATACCTCTTCCTCAGATTTCTTTGTCACCTATTCTCCTAGCAGCTTTTCAACTCTTTCTAAAACCATCTCCTTTACCTTTCTGCCTCCCAAAAAATAAATTTTTTTGTAGCTGTCCTATTCTGATATTTTTACCTTCTGCACAATAATTGAATTTCTTCCCTTCCCCTCTCTAAGCCTCATTATTCTGCTTGTTCTTGGCCTCATGCCCTTCTGCCTCCATGAGGACTTGACTGTATTAATTTTTCTCTGATTTTCTGTAGCATCAGATATTTCCTCTGTATCTCATTTTCCTCTGATTCTTGAAATCAAAATGTAAACATATGATATCCCATTTCCTGTTTTAATACAATGACACAAAATTTCTATCTCATTAAGCTAATACTGTAAAGAGATAGTTTTGAGAGTATATTCTTCCTTTCATTGTCATGTTCCTTAACATTCTTGTCAATACTAGCTGCAATTTTTTTTTTTACCTTTCTTTCATAATTCCTCAAACCCTAGCACTCTGTCTTTTGTCCCTACCATTGGACTAAGTCTTCTGTGGTTGGCATGATTCATAGCCTCAATGTGACCAAAACCAAGAATTTTTTTGTTTTTTTATTTTTGACCACTCTGCTGCATTTTTACTTCCTCCTTTTAGAGATATTTGCCCAATTCTAATAGAGTGACATTCTTTTTCCCCTGGTCTTTTCTCTGTGTCTTGGCCTACTCTTTCTGAGGCTCCTTTGAGAACTCTTTAAATGTTGCTGGAATCTTTCCTTAGACTTTTTCTCTTCTTTCTACACAGCCTCATGTGACTTCTCCTATATCTTTAATCATCTGTCATAAACTGAAGAAATATACTCCCAAATAACATCTCTAGATACAATCTCTTCAAAGCCAGATTATCTATGCCTGAACTCTCTTTCTCCACTTCTAAGCCTTCTCCTCCTCCTTCATTCTCCATCTCAATCATGGTTTTATTAACCACCTAGTTACCAAATTGGAAACTTAAAAGTCATGCTTTACCCTTTCCTCTCTCTCTCACTTCACATACCAATGCCACCAAATTAAGCAAATGTGATCTCTTCAAGTCTACTGAGGTGCTTCACTTCTCCATCTCCATTGCCAGTGTCTTAGTTCAGGTTCTCATCACTTCTCTCCCCTAAATTATCGAATCAGTTGCTCACTCCTTCTCACAACAAGCCTATTTTCTAGACTTCTGTAAGGAGTTTCTTGAGAATCTGATTTACTTAAATTCCATTTATACTTCACAGTATTCAGCATAAACTCTTAAGCATAAACTAAAGCTTTTGGAACTGTATTCTGGCAAAAGTGAAGCAAATTACAACCTTCTGAAATAACGAAAGCTTAGATAAGAAACTTAGATAGTGCTTAACATTGAGCAGAAGATATTTGTTTTGTGGTAATAATATACATTTAAATGTTGGTGGAGCATGTCTTTGTCATAAACATAACATTTGTATTAACATAAAAATTATGTTGAAAAAATAAATTTGAAGTTGTTTGTGGTGTACAGATAAATCATAATTATATTTAAACTATGATATCATATCTGTTAAAGTGGAGTCTGTCATCACAGTGTAAAGAGTTTATGGATATTACATGGTTAATGTCATAAAATATCTGTGATGAAGTTGATATTGAATAATAAAACAAACTTCAACATGGCAAATTGAACTTTGAGATGTAGAAATGTTTGCACTTTTGAAGTACGACTCTGCAAATCAACCTAAGTGTTCTACAACAATATTCAACTTTTTTGTGTGTGAAATATTTTTAACCTTTTATTATACTAAAGTCAATGGTAAAACTATCTATCATTAAATGATTCTGTGAATGTAGTACCAAAGAAGTCAACTTTGATAGCATTTTTCAAGTTGCAATGATTAAAAAGAAAGTCAGCACCCAGCTCCAGATTTTGGTTTCTAAATATAGTTCTCCAATAAAAGGAACAACAGGTCCTTGGAGAAAGGGCTGATGCTAGCAACCAACTCTCAAAGCCTTATAGGACTGAGGCAGGGAAAATATAAGATGAGCTTGAAGCATTGTAGCCTCAGAAAATAAGGAAGCACCCCCAAAACAAAAGGAAGATGTATGCCATGGAGACAAAAAGTCAACCTGAAAGAGCTCTTAGTGATTGCAGTGGAATAATTTGAAAATGAAAGGAAATAATAATATTGGATTAAAACTGAAAATGTAGTATGACTACACATGAGTCTATACTGTATAAATATACATATATACTAATTTATATATGCTGAATATATATTCTCTGTATCTATCATACTGGATATATATATATACACTATGTATGTGTGTGTGTATATATACTACATATGGGCACTAAATGTGTAATTATATATATTCTGATTTTATTAAAATGGCATCTAAAAACCAAAATCTTAGAACTGTTTGCTGGTTTTCTTATTAAAAGTTGTAATCTGGCCAGGTGCAGTGGCTCACACCCTATAATCTCAGCACTTTGGGAGGCCGAAGTGAGAGGATTGCCTGAGCCCACAGGTTCGAGACCGGCCCGGGCAACTTGGCAAGACCTCATTTCTACAATAAATCAGAAAATTAGCTGGGTGTGGTGGCGTGCACCTGTAGTTCCTGCAACTTAGAAGGCTGAGGTGGAAGGATTATCTAAGCCCAGCAAGTCGAGGCTGCGGTGGCCATGAGCGTGCCACGGCACACCAGCCTCTGTGACAGAGTGAAACTCCGACTAAAAAAAGAAATTAAATAAATAAATAATTGTAATCTAGTAAATGCTGTCAACGCAGTTTTTTGGGCACTATATTAATAGAATAGTATGGTGATATATTTTCAGTTTATTGTCTATATGCACATTTATATGTTATATGTATATATAAATGTATACATGTATAAAATGTACAATATATAAATGTATACATATACACACATCTATATGTTGAGAAGAAGTAAATAAATGGGAAAAGAAGGATAAAATCTTCCTTACAGAGAAGTATTATATTTAGATACCCCCCCCACCCTGATTGAAGCTTAATTCTCTCCTCTTTGAGTATGGGTTAGGCTAAGTGACTTGTTTCCAAAATAGAGTATAAAAAGGAAGAAAAATAATAACTCTATTGTGGAGAAATCTGCCAAACACTACCTTAAATAAGTGATCAGGGTTGACATAACTAGTGATAGGTCATGTTGGTATTATGTGTCCTCTAATAACTGTGTGATGAGAAAGGCATTTTACCTCTGTGATAGTCTTCCCCCAAATCCATAATCCCAGTGCACCATCTTTAAAAATAAAAACTAGACAAACAGAAATCAAGGGACATTTTATAAAATATCTGACCAGTTCTCAAACCAAGTGACATGGGGACCAAAGTGAGGCCCAAACTTTACCTATACAATGACCATTTTATACCTAACCCTGAATTGTAGCCCACATCTTCAAAATAAAGAATTTAAAAGAAAACTGTCAAGGTCATCAAAGACAAACTGAGAAACTGTCACAGACTAGAGAAGACAAAGGAGATATGAGGACTAAATGTATTGTGATATCCTGGATGAGATCCTGGAACAGAAAAACAATATTGGGGAAAAACTAATGGAATTAGAATAAAGGGTGGAGTTTAGGTAATAATGATGGGCCAATGTCGGTTTCTCAGTTATGACAAATGTATCATGGTTAATACATAATATTAACAATAAGAGTAAATTATTTGTACTACCTTTATGGTTTTTATGTAACTAAAATTATTCTTAAAATGTTTATTAAGAAAAGAGAAAATCTCTAATATGAAAGATTGAAATTTATTTCTACAAAACCAAGGAAAAACTAAGGAAACTCTGGAAAACTCAAACAGTGTTTACAGGAGTAAAATTTAAATATTCTGACTAATAGAAAAATTATTTTGAAGGAACTTCTATCTTTAATTGGATAATTTACATTGTCAACTGGAACTTAAAAATAGAAAACTTAGAGTTTGCAGGATGTACATTTGACAAAATATTCAAAAGAATAATAAATACAGGTTATATTTTTTTCACAAATTCTTTTTTCTCTTACAAAAATAGCTTGCCAAAGACATGTGCTCTGAATGAAGGCAAAAAACAGTGTCTGTGACAATATTAGGAGTAAAATATTTATATATTTCAATTTAAAAAATTAAAATTGAGAATATTTTTCATAATTGGCCCTGAGTTTACCAAGAACCTCAATGCCTATGGAGAGTGTTTCATGAAATAAAAAAAGGGAAGTGTCCATTTCAAGTGTCAACAATTTCAAATGTATTAACTATTAAAATAACACTTTGTAGGTTACACTTTGATGAACAAAGAAAAAATAATAAGACCTTACTTTAAAAAATGCATTCTTCAAGAAAACAATAGTGATGCATTAGAAACAGATGCAACTAAGCAACTAAATATGTACCACAAATAATTGTTCTGTTTATTTTATTTTTAAAGCATTCAGATAGTCAATATAACAAAGCTTTCTTTTAAAAAATATTAAGATAAGGGCAACCCCTTGGGGTCCCCTCCCACTGTGGGAGCTTTTCTGTCTCTTAATAAAACCTGCTTTCAAAAAATATATACATATTAACATGTATGAATGTATATTATTTTTAATTTTTAGAAGTAATTTTATTTAAACAATGTTTTGAATAAAACTATCAATGTAACTAGTAGAACATCAATATAGTAAAAACAATTTGCTGCTTAATAAATATATCAAAAATTACATAATTTCCACTATTGTTAGTATATTCTCTTTTATTTTCATACATGTTCTCCTGTAGATAAATTCTATGATCATCACAGATAAATCTTCCTGAACAGCCTGCAGACAGAAGTTCCTCATTCATTGTTGCAACTTATGCATCATGTAGGGAGGTATTTAGTACATGTTCATTAAAGGGATAAATAAATTAATATGCATTATGGCCTGTGGAGAATTCAGTGGTGCTGCCACTAATGAAAGGTCAGTGGTACCAAAGCTTGACTTTAATGCTTTTCCTGCTTGTAGGGTCAACCTTGTGCAGATGCTGACTTGTAGAGACCCTGGTGCCAAGTGGAGTGTCTCATTCATCTCTCAAAGTTACTCCTTCCTTTTGGGGTTCTTATCTCCTCAATTTTGTCTTTTAAAGTTTTTTAAATCTACCAAAAAAGTTGAAAGAATCATATATTTACATCCATGTTTTCTTTACCTAAGAAAATTAATAATTTCATATTGTCAAACACGCACTTAAATTTCCCCAATTGTCCCCTAAATGTTATTTTATAGCTGTTTTAAAAATCCTGTGTTTTGAGGTGAGTGGATTGCCTGAGCCTGCGGGTTCGAGACCCGCCTGGGCAGCGAGACTTCATCTCTACAATACATCAAAAAAATCAGCCAGGCCTGGTAGCGCATGCCTGTAATTCCGGCTACTCGGAAAGCTGAGGCGGAAGGATCACTGGAGCCCAGCAGGTCGAGGCTGCGGTGGCCGGGAGCGACCACTGAACTCCAGTCTGGGCGACAGAGTGAGACTCCAACTCAAAAAAAAAAAAAAAATCCTGTGTTTAAGGATTTTTTCGTGTATTGCATTTGTCTGTGTCTCTTTTGTCTCTTTTAATCTAGAACGGTTTGCCTTCTTTTGTTCATCATGAGTTCTTTGACAAGTCTTGCAGAATGTTCTTCAGTCTGGAATTTTCTACTTTTTAGTTTTGAAAATGTTATAAAGTGAATTAAGAACATGTGGTCAAGATCCTATTTATTAGACAAGGATGTTTTAGGGAGCTGAGTTTTTAGGCAAAAATGCTCTGTCACAGAGAATGAGGAGAGATTTCATCTAACGTACAGCACAGAGGGGCTATTTTCCATGTGGCCAAGGGGGAAAAAACAGTTTTTCAACAAAGAAGCAATCATTTAGAATTTATTGACAACCACTCCTTTTTAAAAATATTAGGTAGAGTTTTCATCAAGTAATTTTTGAAGTACAATAATTACATCCGAAAGGAAATATTTTGCACATTTAAAGCATGATTTTAATTTAGGTTTTCAACAATAATACATGTAAGTATCTTTGAAGTTAAATGGCATGTCATGCCACATGCTAATTGTCATTTGTGCCAATAAACAGCCAAATAAGGTAAGAAAGGGGTATTTTTAATTTTACTCAATTTTTCTACCCAATACCTTTTTTTCTTTGGTCATTCTTGGTAGATAACTGCATTTCTTTTCTTTTTGGCAGGGAGTAAAACAAGCATAGGCATCAATCCAAATCCATTCTCCTTTCATTTAAAAAAGACTGATTTGTTGTATTGAATCAATGAGTAACATTTATTTGTAGGTGCTAAGAAAAAATAAGGAAAATACAGCAGGTATGGCTCCTGCTTTGGAAGATATTTTCTAATAGTATAAATAAGAGAAACATGCTGCCATATATTATTTCACCTTCCTATATATTTGGGAAATATATACATATATTTCCACTATAAAAAGTTTTGGGGTTATTATTTTGAATTCTTCAGAGATATTATTTAAATTCTTTGGGGATATTAACTTAAATGCTTCATTATCCATAGTCTTAAATCAACTATCTTTCAGCATATTGTGCAGAAAATGGTAGGTGCTCAATAAATGCCTTTTACACAAATGAACTCAAATTTGTTCCATGCATATAACTATTTTCAAATTGCTGTCACACATGGTCTGGGTGAGTTTCATCTGCACTGAAATTTGGAGGAAGCTTTTGACAGATGACAGTGTGAGACCCTGCGGGGTGAGAAAAAAAGCTGTGTCAGTCTGATGGAGAATACTGTGACCCTAAGGCTGCCCTTGAAAGACAGCAGGAGTGTGTGGCTCACACAGCCTTCTAAGGACCTCTCTGCACTGGGGTTGTGTGTCCAGGATGTACTGGGAGTAAAAAACAATAACTACATTAGCATTCAGAGCCACCCACATCAAAGCGCTGTCTCCTCCAATGTCATCTGCAGATGAGAAATCTGGGAATTTTTAGATGATTTTTATAATTATAATGCCACTTACATACTCATCCTTCTCTAAAATGTTGCTCATGAAATAACTACCTAACCCATTATTCTGTTGTTAGAAGAGAAAGAAAAAATGAAAATTACCCAATTTCTTTGTTTACATGGAAGTCTTACTCTGTAGCATATATTTGCATACATTTAGATACAATGTATCCCTTCTGGCACGAAACAGTATTGGATCAGTCCCTTCACCTCTCTGAGATTTAATTTCCTCCTAAGTAGACAGGAAATAAAAATATCCACTATGTTTATCTCCCAGGGTTGCTAAAAATCAGATGAAAGAATGAATGTGCATGAAAGTGCTACAAAATGTATTATTACTACTATTACCTCTACCCTTAGTCCACATGTTTGTATATGTCCCACATACATGGATGGAGGATGGATGAAAGTTTATTCATTGGGGTCAGAAAATCTCCCAAGAAAGGTCTGGGACATATTGAAGTCAGGAAAGAGGACTGCTCTACTGGCTCTGTAGAGGAGTTTCACACTCTCTCTGTATCCAGAGAGCCCAGCTCAGTATTTTCCTACCCAAGTCTGTGATGGGCATCCCACTCAGAAAGACTATACAGTGTCCTGGAAAGATGCCTCCCCCTCCTCAAAAAACAGAGCTGGAATCCTGACTCCACCCCTAATTTGATGTGTGCCCTCGTACACACTACTGAATCTTTCTAAGTCTCCTTTTTCTTCTTTATATAACAATCTTAGTATTGTTATATGAGTTGTGTAACACAGAATGTATGAACGCACACTTTAGGGGACTTTCACAAACTAGTTTCCTTCACTCCAAACCTCTAACCCACACCACTTGAATTTCTTATTTTGGGAATGAGGATAACATTTAACTTACAGAGGTGCTATTCAAATTAATGAGGCAATATACATAAACCCCAGCACAGAACTTGGCACATGGAATGTGATTAATTCATTAAGGCTCCAACCTTATGATGATAACATAGTGAGAAGGGTCTTGGGAAGAGTCTATGGAATAGAGACCCAGATCATGACGAAAATAATCTGAGCTGTGTGTAAGAGGGGTAAGTTGAGGCTGCATGATCCAGAATTTCTAAGTAAATGCACACATTTTGGGCCAATCATTAAGTATTTTCATGTCTGAGTTGCCTGTTGACATTACAGCATAGAAGGAACTTGGACTGTAAAGCACAGAAGCATGTCCACTGGTGTAGGCTAGCTGTGGGCTGGACTCACCACTCATATTGTTCTTCTGATCTTTATTTGGCTTGGAAGAGGAACTGGAGTAGAAATAGGAGAGATGCAGTGTTTTCTAACCTATTTTTTATACTTCAGACTTAGCACAAATGCCCAAGTCCCAGTCTCATTGTAGTTCTCTTATCTCTGCCTTCAAGTTATACTGTCCCTCGACTTCTTTCTACCTCCATTGCTACCAGCCCAACCCAAGTGATGCTTATCTCTTAAATGGACAACTGTATCATAAATATTCTGTCTGGTCCTGCTCTTTTTGCTCTTCCTCCCTGTAGTAGACATGGTGATTGTCTTGACATCCTTCAGTTAACCATTCTGTGTTGCGGCAGTTGCATGGTTTGTGTGGGATTGACCTTACCCTCATCTCCTTGATGCTTTAAAGCCTATAAGGAATATCTCAACCTGATTGCTGCAGTAATTGGTCCAAACAATGCAAGACTAACCCAATCATCTCGTGATATTTATCTAGCCAAAGGATTGGTTCAAGGTTGTTCAATTAGTACAAAGTTTAGGGTATTTGTCAAATGGTCAAAGGGAAGACATCCTGTTTTCTCCTTCTGGATGTGAAAGAGAAAGCATGAAGTGGTTTGTAGACTGGCAGCCAGTTTGCACAGCCAGTCTGAGAATGAAGCCACCATTGTAGGAGGCAAAGCCACTGGAATCTCAGAGAAATGGAGTGAATTACCCAGTTCAGCCATGGCTAAATTCCTTTCTTCCTTTGAACTCTTCAGTAACATGGACCAACAAATCCCTTCTATATCATCTTTAGATTCTTACAAAGATTCCTAGTGGTTCCATGCTCCATGCTATCGACAGAGTGATCTTTTCAAAACGTAAATCAGACCATGTCTTGCCTTTGCTTAAAATTCCTCATTAAGAATTTGGAATAAAATATAAATTCCTGACTAAATTGGACATGACCCTATATAATGATATACTAACTTTCCTGACCTCATTGGCTATCACTTACCCTCGTTCTCACTATGCCTCAGCTACCCCAGAATTCGCTCTATGCCTCAAATTCACCAACTTTACACCAATCTCAGGTTTACACTTGCTGTTCCCTCTGCCTAGAATGGTCTTCGTTTGGGTCCTCAAATTGCTGCCACTCTCTTCTCATGCAGGTCTCAGCTCAAATGCTGCTTCCTCAACTATTCAAGTCCATTTTTTTCCTTGAGCAATATCACTATTCTATTCATCTATTTAGTTTTATTCATAATACTTACTGGTATTTGAAATAACTGCATTTCCTTTTTTAGTGTCTCCCTAATAATATCTAGGCTTTAGGTGAGCAATGACTTTGTCTGTCTTCTTTATGCTATATCCCATTGTCTAGGACAGTTGTTGAGTCAAGGAAAGTAATTAAATATAGGTTGGTATATTTTTAACAACCCTAAAATACTCTATTATATAAACGTTATATTTATTTTTATTAACTTTTGATAGATCCTCATATTGGATTCAATTTTCTAGATCAACTAAGGACCCAATGGTCTCCAAAAATAGTCCCAAGTCTGGGATCTTGTATGTATGAGTGAGACAGTACCAGGAACCAGCCTCTCCTATGCTTGTCTAGTTCCTTGGTCTGTTTTTTTGTGTTTTGTTTTCCATTAGGGTCAACCTCTGGGTGGCTGGGTGAACTCATTTACAAAGAGTATAATTTGAATGGTGCCCCTGAAGTTTTTCAAAGCCCAGGCTCAGATCTCATCTGTTTATAAATCAGGAGGTTCCCAGCCCTGGACTGGATATATTTTCCTCACCCAAGCTACCAGTTCGAATGTGGATCCAAACTGTCAAATCACTGGACCTTCATGAGTCATGAGATTGCTACCAGCTGGTCCTTCATACAGCTAAGGGCTTGAGAATCCTGCTGCTTTGTCTAAAGCATCGGATGGTCACTTCTTGGACTATGTCACCTGCCTGGAGAAGGACAAAATGCGCCACCCATGTAGCCTACCACATCCAATACATGTAAGAGCTCCCTCAACTCCCCTGTTACCCCACACACATGCATCTTTTGGGGTAGTTTCTCTTCTTATCCTTCAGTCTGTTGTGAAGGAGCCAGAATGACTTGCAGCTGATTCCACTTCAACTCTAGAGAGGTCTTGGTCATTTGCCATGGGGTATTCTTGACTGTTTTATTTCGGAGCACGGTTGAGTATTCTTTTCTTTAATGTATTGTTATCAAAGAGGACAAAAGGTTAAAAAACCTGTCAGTTATGGAAAGTGGATTATGGAATGAAGGAACACTTTAGTTGTGAAAAGAGGCAAATCCAAGGGAAAGGACAGCCACATTTTCTGTTAACCATGGACATAATTGAGGACAAATAACACAACTGTTTAGCCATACTTCCTGCTCAGCCCCCCTGCTTTCTTTTCTCTTTCCTATCATCCACACATGGAGCTGAGGAAGACCAGAGATCAGTGGGGAAAGATATAAGGGATCTTCCCTCAGTTCAGATCATACTGTGTCATACCACAGAGGACTGAGATTGCAGTGTGCAACTGAGAAAACTAAGGAGGACTAACAGATGAAAGGGTGTCATTTAAGAAAAGAAAGTGTGCAAAAGAAAGTGGACCTGCTTGTAATTGTCGAATTTTGAACTGTTTTTAAAAAAATAATAGAACAAATAAAATTGCTTTTGTCTTTTTTTTCTTTTTTCCTTTTAAATCTCTCTGCCATTTATTCGGATGTCTACCATAACAGATGTGAAATTCTTCACATATCAGTACCTACTAAAGATTAATCAACAATTTGGGGAACAAGCCACCAAGTGCCATCACCTTAAATCTCCCTACTCTTCCCATTACTTTTATGTGGTTGCCAAGAGACATCACTGCTTGTAAGAGGCCTTAATTAGGGGTCCTGTCAGTGACTAGGTGATGCTGACACCAAAGCCTTGTTCCTCACCTTACACATCTGTGAAACAATGATCACCAAGAACACTTTTAACTGTTCTATGAGTCAAACTGTATCTGGGGCTCTGCTTGGGAATAAACTCAGAAACCAGGTGGTAGTGCCAATGCTTTTCTGCTTATACTCTACCAAACAGGAAAGATGAGATTGGATATGGAACCTGAAACTCTGTCTTTATGACAGTACACAGGAAGTCACTATTGGAGCACTAAAGTTAGTCCTTAGAATATTACGGGCTGGATTTCTTCAGTGAGTTTGGGGTTTGACCATTATGGTAGATAAGAGAAAATATTTTCTTTTTACTAGAAGATCTCTAGATCTATGAAATTTTGAATTTATGACTTTTCACAGTATAGAACAAAGACTGGGGTTTCATAGAATAATGGAAATTCTAAACAAACTGTGGAGGGTTTATGAAGTATGAGTCTTGTAAAGGGAATTTTGTGGGTTTAGAAGAAAATTGTTTATAAGTTTTCTAAGAATTGAGCATGTCAGGGGTGCACTTATACTGGACCAGAATCCGGTCTTCTATGTTTGAAGCAACAAGATTTTCTGAGAGTGTTGATCTCTTTTTATTTTCTTTAAAAAATGATTTTAATTCTGAAATCTGTTTCTTTAAATTTTCAACTAATCTTCTGACCTACAACTTTTCCTTGTTTTACAGTTCCTGTCTAATTTCAAGTTGGAAGTACTATCTTCATTTAAAATGATAATTTCAATTCTCAAGATAATCTTTTCTGTTTAAAAGCTTTTCAGATTCATACCCCCAGGGTTTGGGTTTTTATTGTATCTCACGACATGTATTTTGCAGGTTATGCATTATTGCCTTCTGCTTTTTCTTCTCTCCTTGAAAGAGTACACCTTTCTGCTTTGATTCTCTCTCTCAACTTTGTCTTCAGTTCTTGTAGCTTTTTTCCAGTTCTGACTAGCTATTGTGGACTGACACTGAAAATGTTTGTCTTAAAGTCCTAAAAAAAAAAGTTTCCTCCAGAACAACTTGATTCTGTTCTCTTGCTTTCCTTGTTGTATCTAAATTATTCTCTGTAACCAGGAAATTTCACATACTTTTACTTTTCCTAAAAGTCACACATTCCCCTGCTCAAGATAATGGTTTTCTTGTCTGCATTGTTCTTCATAATATGGGGTATACTCATAAATTTTGATACACACTTTTTTAGTGTCTAATTGAGTTGAAGTACTTTTTCAACAAGTTCTACTTCCACGTTATCTGAAAAGGCACCCAAATAAGGAGAAGCAGTCATACTAAAGGAGGTTTTTGTTTTTTCTTTTTTACTTTTAAATAATTGGCCTAAGATACAGATTTCACTTTATTAAGATAGCATTTTGGTGCTGTGTGCTGTCTTTATTAGGTTTTTGATTACTTAGAAAAGTGGAGTCATTTCTAATAAGTGATGCTAAATCTTTCTTAAATTATGTTTCCGTTGATGTGTTGTTGATGTGAATGCACTAAAAGTTATATAAAATTTATAAAAGTATGATGGCCCTGGTGTGACACTGTCAATCATTCTGGTTGTTATCTTAAAATATTATAAACAATATAAGTAACTAAATTTCCATGTAAAGTGTCAGTTATGATAAATTCTCATCAGATTTTTAACCATGACTATTTTAAGTTTTTATCACCTACAATTTTGATTTTTCTCTGAAGACATCTACAGTCAGATTCATGAAAAAGACTCGAACAAGTACTTTTGAAATTTCTGATAACTTTAAAATCGATGCTCTATGTTAAAATGTCCAAAGCTATAATAAAAAAAAAAAAACTGATGGACTCATGAAACTGCTAGCCAAGATCAAACAAAACAAGAATTAATTACAAGGAAATAAACTGATAAAGGATTATGATTTTTATTACTTTTATTTAAAGTATTGCCAGTCTTTATTTTAGTATTCTATATTTCAGATTTAAAAAAACTTTTAAAAAGGTACCTACAGCTTAAAACAGTCTGGTAAAGTATACTTTTGCAAACAGGATTAAAATATTTGCCTTTTTTGACTTATCTGATCCCTTCAAAATTCAAAAACTGTTTAAGTATATTTATTCTATGATCATATTTTTATTTACATAAGTTCAATAAAAATCCATCTTATTTATAACAATATACGATAAAAATGCTAATTATATTACTAAAGTTTTACTAGGTTGACATATTTAAAATAATTTATAGGTACTACATCATGGAATTGTATATTTAAACCAGCGAATTTTATGGTATGTAAATTATAATTGCAATATAGATTTTTAAAACAACAAAAAATTACTTGTAGGTATTACAGATAAAATCTAAAGCCAATCTTGATTTGGCTCCCTATTATTGAAAATTGTTTTAGGAAATCACGTTCTTACAATACTTATGCAAATAAGGCCAAATCTGAGAAAATTTATTTCAATAAATTAGTCTTTTATTATATTTGGTAAAAATTGAGATGACTATATGTCTGTTTTAGAGTGTAGCCTTCTAAATTGTTTTTGAGTTTTATTATCTTCCTATAGACTGGACTGGATCCTAAATTCTTTGAGGTTCTTTCAATCCAATTTTCTCCCATTGAATTACTAAAAACAAAAATTTCTCTTTCCTAAAGCCCTATAAGCCAAAACTAGACAATTTAATGTCAATTTTAAATGGCAAGCCTTGTGCTTGATGTATGGACCACACAGAATTCACCTAACCACCCCATGCTATAACCAAAAACATTCAAACTGCAAAATTATCGACTTCACACTGTAGATAGTTTTTCCCAAGATGTTGCAACAAGATTCCATATTATAATAAGACACTCACCCCCTCTTAATGTCTACTTTTTTCACTTGAAAAGATAATGCTGTAATTAAAATTTTATAATCAACAACTGCTCTAGGTAACTTAACAAAACCTGACCTAAAAATCCTTTAGTTTATCTAGTGAGTAACTTTGGCAATTTCCCTAACACAACATTTTCTTCAAATTTTGCTTGTTGTCTCTTTTATAGAGTTGGCACTCTTCTGCTTTAATTCATCCCTGGCACTGAATACTAGTTATCCACTGGCTACGACAGGTCTCAACCAGTTCCCCACGATTTCCTGATTTGTTTAGTTGATTGCCTTCAAGTTTGGCTTTTAGTTCAGAACCATTGCACAAACTAGATTTGTCATATTCCTGCTGGTTTTACCTTACTTTTTCCTTTTTAAAATGTATACCTGTTGCCTGTCAAATCTCTACAAAAAATGCAACTCCTAACAGAGTGATTGCCCCGGCATCTTGAAATGATCGCTAACATCTACAGAACAGATAACATCAAACTTAATGATAAAATCCAGACAAACTAAGCCTGAGAACTTCTCCTTCTGGCCTCTTTATTTTCAAATGTGGATAAAGGAATCTTGACTCTGACTTCTAGCTGTTGATCACTTCCCTCATGATATGAACAAGACGAACTAACTGGGACGGGTCCATCCTGACACGAGACACTCAAAACCTGACTATAGACTAACTGATCAGTGATGCATTTGGCGAAAGAACTTGATCACAAAGGGGAGATGTGAAAGTTTCAGGTACCAGGATGAATTGTTTTTGTCAGATCCAAAAAAATTGGATCCAGGAAAACAAGAAGAAGGAGAGTCCATGCTTGTATGTATGAGATAAAAGTCTCAAGGGCTTTCTGAAATAACCCCATAAGAGAGATCTTTATATCTTGCACACATAGCATACTTCTCATGACCTATGTTTCACATGTATACACATATTTCTATGACAAGTTTTGTCACTAGATATTCTTTAGGACTGTGGCAATTCAGATAAGATGCTCTTGAAAGAACACCTGCCCAATAATAGCATCTTCATCAATGAACTGATACTAACTCTGCCTTAGAGTCTCCAAAATTTAACAAATTTTCTTTTCAAGCAGCTTATATAGACTTCTCATTTTACCAGTAAAAGTTTTTCCCTTTTATTCTGTTTTTTGGGGTGCAACTGCAACTTACTGTAGCTGTGCATCCTGAGTTAAAATCCTCTTTGCTTACTCCAGAATACATTTATTAAACTAGGAGATATTTTTCTCTGATGTCTTTGTTTTAGACTGACAACAGATATGAAACAATGTGCCTGTCAGAGCAGAGATCTGTCATCTCCGCCCAACAAGTAGGATTAGCAGATGCTTGTATACTTTTGAACAAACAGACTTAGGAATAACCTTCAAGACTTAATCTGCTCATATATAGTGGGCTCCAATTCAGTCTTGTTTTAGTGTCACATTACTAGGATGTATCTAAATTGTCGATGGAATTTTTATTACCATGATAATACTAACCTTTACATTTTAATTAGTCTCCAAGAAAAGTAAATTCTGATCTCACCTTGATGTGGGAAAAAAAGGTTAATTATAGATGATTTCAGAAGATGATTAAAAATATCCTGAGTACTTACTTTTACAAGAGAAGAATATTCAACCAAGAGATGAGAACTGGAGGTCAAATGACATCCCTGGCAGAAGGATAAAAGTCCAAAGGAGGAGAAAGAAATCTTGCATGTCAGCTGTGGAGTTCAAAGGTGTCTGGTGGGGTTGTCTGAAATTATGGGCCACCTATTCCTCTCTAGGTAGTGCAGACAGTTTTACCATAATATATGATATAGGTGTACTATAACTCATAATACTCAGATCTGTGGTTTTAACCTTAATAATATGTTAATTATTTATGGTAGAGACTATTGATATCAATACAAAGACAACAAGTTATTTTTACTGTGAATTTTTTGAGATTTGAAACACTTATAGCAAATATCATTTAGGCAGAGCAGAGTATATATAAAAATTATAGTGGTCAGACTCTGTGGCTCAGTCTATAATCCCAGCATTTTGGGAGGTTGAGGTGAGTGGATTGCCTGAGCCCATGGGTTCGAGACCAGCCAGGGCAACTTGGTGGGATCTTGTCTCTACAACTAAAAAAAATTTTTTTGAGAGACAGGCACCATGCTGTGCAGGGGTTCTATTTCCATCACCATTTCAACTTCATCTTTTTAGGAGGTCTTGCCAACTCTCACTAAGACTATATACCAGAGAACAAAATAAAACGATACTATTTAAGAAAAAAAAAGCCAGACGTGGTAGTGGGCACCTGTAGTTCCAACCACTGGGAAGGCTGAAGCAGAACGGTCGCTGGAGCCCAGCAGGTTGATGCTGGGGGTGACTGTGAGTGTGCCACTGCACTCTAACCTGGACGACAGAGTGAGACTCCAACTCTAAAAAAAAAAAAAAAAAAAAATTATACCATTTAAACCATTTTGAGCAGAGTTGAGTACATTTGAAAACTCTTTGTATATGATAAGAGCATATAATTTTATATGCACAGAATAGTGCTTTACAGATGAGTCATGGCTGTAGGAAAGTACATAGTCAGAAGCTCAATGTCAATAAACTTACTTTTTCATATTTTTGCTCCAGAAACTGTTTTGAATTTAAATATCAACATAATAGCAATTATGTTTTCAAAGTTACCCACTCTCCTTCATTAACTATCAAGGCAGTATTCTTTAGCATCCTAAGAAACAAGCACATGTATATTACACATTTTGCATATGGCTTTGATAAATTTTTGCATATTGCCTAATTCTGCTTACTGCTTTATGAGAAAAGTTGTTGTATCCTCAATTCAGTTAGCAGACATTGATTGAAAATATAGAAAATGCAAGCACTGTATTACAAAGGGAGTACTTCAAAATGGAAACCCTGAGTCTAGGCTGAACTGAAATGATCTTAGCTCTACTTATGAACCATTTATAGACCATAAAGTAAGTAATACTGGAGTGAGGTGTGTGCTATGCCATAGGTGTTTTTGAGAACCAAGACACATGGAAGGTTTTTGCAGTTTTTGTAAAAAGCTTAAAAAGAAATTAACAACTAACATAGTATAGAGAAGCCAGATAGGATCAATCTAAAATTGAAACTGTTATTTTAGCTAGATTAAAAAACCCCAGAATATTAATTCTGATAAATCAAAAAAGATACTAGGGTAAAAAAAATGAATAATGACATTCTATAGAGTCTAATAATTTATGAAATATGGACACTAGAGGCTGGAAATGCTAGGTAGTTAAAAAGTCAGAGAGTTGAGGTAGAAGAGATTAATTTTTTTAAAATGTGTTCTCCATGTTACTTGAAAAAAAATATTTAAGACTACAAGTCAATCTTTGTTCTAATTATAGACTTAACCATACAGGCCAGGCACAGTGGCTCAGCCTGTAATCCCAGCACTTTGGGACGCTGAGGCAAGAGGATTGCCTGAGCCCAGGGGTTCAATACCAGCCTGTGCAACTTGGTGAGACCTCGTCTCTACAATAAATCACCAGAACTAGCCAGACGTGGTAGTGCGCACCTGTGGTTCCAGCTATTTGGAAGGCTGAGGTGGAAGGATTGCTTAAGCCCAATAGGTTGAGGCTGCAGGGGCCATGAGGGTGCCACTGCACTCCAGCCTGGGCGACAGGGAGTGAGACTTCAACTCAAAAACAAACAAACAAACAAAAAAACCATACACAGTGTTGTTTCAGTCTTTTCCTGCAATACATAGATGCTTTGAGAGTCTTTGAAACTTAGCAAGCTTTAATTAGCTTATGCTATTTTAGATGTTAATTGGAATTTTAAAAAATTTCTTCATTGCATCAATCTAATTCAGTGTTTACACCACACCAATAACTAGACAAAAGTATTAAATTATTGGCATTAATTGTGTGATTCAGCAGCTATCAGAGAGCACCAGCTTCCATCCTCTAGAGGCCTACAGTTGGATGACCTTTGAGTTGGATAAAACAGGGCATCCCTTGAGTTCTGGTATCAGTTGTATGCTTCTGAATACATCACAACTGCAATGGTGAAAATTTGGGTAATATTTTTCTGAAGGGAAAAATATGCATACATCATGGAAAACTGAACAACGTGAACAATTCCAAAACCATCAATGGACAACAGGTGACTCCAGTAGTAACTGATATGTTTGTAGAGAGTTTGAGGGGATGAGGTATTGGGCTAGGATTATGACAATTCCATATTTGACTATAGTATTGAAGAGATGGAAAAGGGAAGGTGGTGAGAAAACAAGCTGAAGATATGAGCCCATTCAGCCAGGAACAAGGAGTGGAGGCTGTGTCAGTGGACTTCTTGAAACAGGGAAGCCCTGGGGAGGCTGGGATATCAGAGGGAAGGGAAAAGCCAGTTAAAAAGCTGGCTTTTTAACTACCTGGCATTTCCAGGCTCTATGGTCCATATTTAATAAATTATTAGACTCTATAGAATGCACAGGGGGCAGAACACACATCATGTGTCAGAAAGGCCCAGTCTACCCCAGCATGATGGAAAGAACCGCTGATAAAAATTTGCCAGATGAGAAGCCCTGATTGATGGACTCCAAGACAGTACTTTTTCATCTTTTTTTTAGGAAAATGATTCATTTCTCCATATGCCTTATTTAAAAGCATTTAATTGACATCACTTATTTGAATTTCAAAACACACATTATTTCTTTTATCTTGCCTCCTCACTTGTTTACTTATTTTGGAAACTAGTAACCCATTCCACTCAAAGCTAAAATACAGATTTAATTGTGTGTAAAAAATTAAGTCTAGAATGTACACACATTAGGAAATTAAGCAAATGTAGTTTGAATAATCAGACAATCTGAGTTTGGTTGTTCATTCTTTCAATACTTACCAAGGAAGGGATCCAGTCACCCATTAGCTAGTGCTTATTGCAAATCTGCATTTTTTTATTGTTTATGATTCCACCAATATAGAAAGAAAAAATTTAATAGAATAGTGCAGAAATTTTTAGTACAAAAGGTACATGTGTAATGTTTTATTTTCAATTGTCTTAAATAGTTTAATCTTAATTAATGCCAACTATTGTAGGAAAAGTAGGTTTTTCCTACAAAAGCCCTGATAACCTTTGAACAATTAAGATGTGAAGTCTTTAAAATTATAATAGATATAACTAAAGAGATTTTATTATGGACCCAGTTCTGATATTTATAAAGCACATTCTATGTTTATGGACAATAAGAATTTCTTATTCTTTTACATTGTAGTATCATCATGCACATCTGGTCCCTTCCAGGAACATACGAGGGGCACCCCAACAAAATTGGAATTATGTATTTTTTGAGGGCAGGTCCCTTGAAGTACAGGCTTCTCCTACTACGTAAGTCTTCCAGGAACCCATCAGCATCTGTGTACCAGCTAGCATTGTTGTGAGAAGCTGTGTTCAACTTCTGTGAAATTTTTTTGGAGATTCTTTCAATGCGTTTGCCCATTTCATAATGGGTGATTTATGAGTGAACTTGCCCACACTGTGCTGAGTGTTCAGCATTTCCTGACCAAAAACGACATGACCCCTGTGCCCCTCCCTTCCTATTCACCCAATCTCATCCCGAGTGACTTTTGTTTGTTTGTTTGCTTCCCTGGATGAAAAAATTCTCAAAGGGAAACATTGTGAAAATGCAGAAGAGGTGAAACAACAAAAAAGACAAAAGCACTAAAAGACATAAAATTGACAAATTCAAAAACTGTTCTAAGCAGTGGAAAAAAGCATCTTGATAGGTGTATTGCATCAAATAGAGAGTACTTTGAAGGTGACTGAAGTTTAAACAAGTCAGAATAGATACACAATTTTTTATAAATAAATTTCAGAGTTTTTTTTGTCCCCCCAGTAAAATATTTATATTTTTTAATTCCCAGCACCTACTGGAAAATTAGAGAAGAGAGGAGATGCATGGAATATTTGAATTGTTGGCTAACTCAGTATAATTAGTTGACATTGCTTTGAAGTGTTAAGCTGTCCTTTGCTTACAGTAATAGCCAATTCTATCTGATAATCTTGGAAAAGACAATGAGAGCTTTCATTTTTACTTGTGGTGGAAACAAGCATCCCAATTCAAATGACAATTAATCTTGAAGATAAATATGGAGACCCCAAAAAACACCAGAATTTATTTATTAAAAATTGTGTATTTATTCTTATATGTTTAAACTCCAGTCACCTTCAAAGTACTCTCCCTTTGATGCAATGACATGTTTTCCACTGCTCAAAACGGTTTTTGAACTCGTCAATTTTTGATGCTTTTTGGTGCTTCTGCCATTTTTTGTTTCACATCTTCCACGTCAGCAAAATGTTTCCTTTAGGGGACTTTTTCATCCGGGAAACAAACAAAAAAAGTCACTTGGGGCGAAATCAGGTGAATAGGAAGTGTGGGGCACAGGGGTCATGCTGTTTTTGGCCAAAAACTGCTGAACACTCAGTGTAGTGTGGGCAGGTGTGCTGGTAAATCAACCATCATGAATTGGGCAAATGTGTTGAAAGAATCTCCAAAAAAAGAAAAAAAAAATTCACTGAAACCGAATGCAGTCTTTCACAACACTAGCTGTACACTGTTGTGGATGGGTTTCTAGAACGGGGTTGCCCTCCTAAAAAATGATTCTGGATTTTGGGGGATCCCCGTCGTAAAAGGCATGTTGCTAAGGTAAAGCGAAGGCAAAGCCTGTGGTCAAGGCATAAGGACCAAAGGCACCTATTTCAAAATTCTCTCCTTTGGGTTCAGAAATACTTATTTTCTGTAGTTTTTTTTTTTTCTTTGAGTCATCAGATGAGAAAAGTAATTTGTATTATATCTTAAAATGTGAGAGCTAAAGGAATTTTTATAATCATATTTTTATAAGTCCCTTTTTAACGGAAAATAAAGTTACTTTTAAAACAGTATTTAACAATCACAAGAACTTCCACCTTTGGCCAAGATGGAGTAGCAGAGACTAAATTTATCCTCACATCTAAAACAACTAAAATTTTTGGCAAAATATGAAGCAATTGTTTTCAAGACTTTAGGCATCAGACAATGAAGAACAGTAATTACAAACAGACAGGAAAAAATGAGACATGATTGCCTCAGCTTACTTCCTCTCTCCAGGAGAGAGTTTCTAGGCCATGGGTCAGGGAGGGTGATCTAGGTGGAGCCCAGCAGAAGCCCTGGGTCAAAAAGATGAAGCTGGGCATCCAAAGAGACCAAGGTGTCTAGAGTTTGCAGATTCCTGGAGGGGTCAGAGGTGCACAGCAGAGCACGCTGCAGAGCTGCAGAAGGTCCTCTTCGAATCTTCATCTGAGGACTGGCATACACTTGTGAGGAATACACCAAGGTTGGAGAAAGAACCACTGGAAAGCGGCAAAAACTGGACACTGCTAGGGGAGGGAGGGAGGGAAGAGGGATGAGGGTACATGGCAAACACTGGGTACCAGGTCCACTATTGGGAAGAGAGGGCCCACTAGTAAGTAACTTACTTGTGACAGAAACATCCATTTCCACAGTAATTGCTCTTCCAAGATGCTACCTCATTTCAAAGACATGTTTGACTCACGGGCTGCTACTCTTGTTTGGAAAACAGTCAAAATGTATTCCTGACACAAGAGTAGTCTCATGACTACTCTTTTCTGTTGAGTGAATCTTGTGACATTCTCCTTTAAGATTTGAAGTGGAAAATTGTTTCTCTGCTTCTGTTTTGTGAGACAGAAACACAAACAACATATTATTCATGTTTCCACTAAACACATTTTATTTATTCTCTTTGTGCTGCGGGAAAGCAAATCAGAGAGACCATGACACTGAGGCAGGTAAGCTGGAAGCTGCGTTTATTTCTGGAATGACGGCATTGGGCCCAGCAGACTCTAGTCACAAAGGCTGGGACCTGATAGCAGTTGGGCCTCAGCTTTTATTTGTTTTACATTGAATTTGGGGGAAGGGGCTTTTCATGGCGGAAAGTTTAGTACTTTTTGTAATAACAGCAAAAGCTCGTAGTTTCAGTTTACAGTTGCAGATGCTGAGTAGGGCGTGGTGCACTGCACCAGGGCCAGTCACAAAGGAAGGGGCTTGTGGTTTTAGCTGCAAGTACCGAATATGGTGTTTTACATTAACAAACTGGAACATTTTAACTGTAATATATGTTTTGAAGCATTTTTTAAAAGCCCCCTACTACAGTCCCCCATTTAATGCTCAGCCCTGTTAGGGCTAAAGAGCATTATTTTGATTTAACATTGTTATATGAACTGTCATCTTTCATTTGACCACGGTTTTAATGAATTTAGAGACAGACCTTATGAGCAGTGGGGCTACATAAGAGAGAATTAAGCAAGTTTTCAGGAAGAGGGTCACAGCTCTCATAATAGCCTTAAATCTTACCCTTAGGTTTGGAAACGAACTTTCAAACCAGTTATCTATTTTTCAGCCTTTTCACGTTTGAACTGGGACACGAGCAAGCTTTTTGATATTTGTGGCTATGTTGGTTACAGCCCTTTATCATCCATTTGGAGGCAGCAGTCAGAACTATTAAATTTTTTTTTTGCAAACTCTCCCTTCTTTTGCTAACAAATAGTCTAGGGCTAAGCAATTTTGATAAATTGTGGCACACATTTGGGTGTGTTGAGTAGCTATGAGTTGCAAGGCTGTGACTGTCTGGTTAGAAATAATTTTTAAGACCACCTATAATCTAATGATGCAGTTAAGTATGTATATGGGGGTTTGGTATCCCCAACTTTCATCTTGTGCCCAAGTGGCAGGACCATAGGTTTTAATGATTTTTTTGAGGTGGCCATTTATTACCTTTCTAATTTTGTTTGCCTCCTATGTCGAGGTACCTCATGACCTGACTTTTTAAGCTTTGGTAGAGGGGAATTTTTAATTCGTCTCCCTTGTGGTTGGGCCGGAGCAAGAACCTGCGTTGGATTATTCCTATGGTACAGGTGTCCTTCCAATTGGCCAGGAGCTGGGTGTAGGCTTTTTTGTCACATATTCAGAATAGCCCATCTGGGACTTTCTATATGTCTGGGTTGCTGACCTGAGTTTGGTCCAGCTGCAGCCTATGATAGGCACACCATAAAATGGGTTGACCTCTTCAGGGGATAACACATGCAGTTAACTATGGTTTGGTCAGGGACGGGCTTAGAGCATTGAGAAGATTTTATTGCGAAAGCAGAGGTGCTCAATGTCAAGAAGGTGTATTTGGCCACCAAACTAGGTTTGTGGAGTTTCAGGAGAGTATTTTTTTTTTACAAGGGGAGTCTCCCACTCACTGGGTAAAGCTTGTCCAGTTTTACTGACACATTTTTCTCCAATTATCTCTGAGGTAAGGATCCAACCTTGGGGTTGATCACTTTTCCTGGAAATTATAGGATGATTTCATTGGAGGAGTTGGTAAGCAACCAAACTGGTTTCCTTTCAAGGCCATTTCTCAGTCATAAGGGCTCTCCCACATATCCAGCATTTAATGACATTAAATTATTGGGTTATCCTTTTGGCTAGGTCTATGAAGAGGTTTTGCCCTATGGTAGGAGACTCTAGGTTTAAGCTTTGGTCCTTTTGTAATTGATTGTACATGGAAGAAGGGGGAGGCCTTGGTTTTGGCTGTGCCGTTTTTTGTATAATTTTTTTAACAGTTGGGTTTGGGCATGGTTTTGGGTACCTCCAGGTCTATAGTAATTCTAGCGGGTCTAACCTCTATTGTGGCTATTACCTGGCCACATACTTAGCTTTTACCCATCCAGTCTAATATAGCTTTTCTTTGTAGGAACATAGAGAGGTGCTAACATAGCAGGCCTTAGGCTGGCTCAAGTAGGAAGTAAAGGTTGGTTGTCAGTGTCCCCACCCCCAGGGTTTCTTAGAATAAAGCTGGGTTATGCATTTATCACAAGGTGATTAATGGGTTGGGTTTGCAAAGGAGGCTCAAATTAAAAGCAACCAACAACAATAAAACATCCTATCCATAGGAGGAAGAAGAGGGCTAGTAAAAACCTTTGCCATGTGTCCAGTCTGTTGGTGTGGCTTCTGCTAGTTCCAGAGCAGACTAAGGTGAAAGCTGTAGTGATAAACAGAGACAAGGAGCAGCAGTACATTAAGGGCTAGGTTTAGAGAACAAAAACAGTTTTTCTGTTTTCCAGTTGTATTCTCCTCAAACTTTTGCCATGTGTTGATCAGCCAACCTCTGGAGTGGCTGAAGCAAGGCCACAGATTTTTTAAGCCTTGGCCGTGAGTTGAAGAGTCAGCTTTTGGAATGACTAGAGAAGGGCTGCAGATTTTTTCCAAACTCTGGGGTGTGCATTTTGTCCTTTTCCAGATGGTCAGTTTATGTAGGACTGATGGGTCAGTCACACACTCTCAGCCTTGAGTGGCTGATTTAACTCTGCTGTAGTGGATCCAGGGGATCACTTTAGCAATCTTTACTGCAGTTGGGGTAGACAAAAGGACAGTAAATGGTCCCCTCCAGAGGGGTTTTAGGGGTTGAACATTTCATTGTTTTATCCATACCATGTCTCCTGGGTTAAAGGGGTATGCAGTTAAACATTGGTAACTTTTCTCTGACTTGGTGATGTAAGGTGTTTAAGGCTGTACCTAGAGCCTGGAGTTGTTGCCTTAGAGTGATGTTTTCTAATTCCTATAAGTTTCCTAATACATTTTTGACAAGAGGAGGTGGCCTTCCATAGAGGATCTCAAAAAGAGGGAAGCCTGTCTGCTTGGTAGGGCTAGACCTAATTTTTAATAGGACTATTGGTAAGAGCTTATTCCAGCTTAAGTGAGTTTTCTTGGCATAGCTTACTTAATTGCAGTTTTAATGTCTGATTGATTCTACTTTTTCTGAAGTCAGGCCAGTAGGTAGTGTATAATTTTCAGGTAATTCTTGGCCATTTGACCAATAAGTGTATTGTTTTT
Source organism: Carlito syrichta (assembly GCF_000164805.1). Classification (NCBI taxonomy): domain Eukaryota; kingdom Metazoa; phylum Chordata; class Mammalia; order Primates; family Tarsiidae; genus Carlito; species Carlito syrichta. The sequence goes on from NW_007089309.1 coordinate 34,137, forward strand.
GCTGTGAACATGAGCCCATTGATTTCTTTTTCTCAGTTTTTTGTTAGAGTAAGGTGGCCCATTAACGTGCTGATATGGTCCTGGCATTATCTCTGGGTGGCTGTTGGGTTGACCTCTTTCCCGACCCTGACCTTGGCCTCAGCCTTAGCCTCATCCATGTTGGGCAGGTACTTGGTATCCTGACAAGGCTGCAGTGAACAAAGTGGCCTTTTTTTCAAAGTCTCCAGTCTGCTTTTTGTTGGGCTTCCCAGTCTTGGCTGACAAACACTTTTGTCATAACCTTCAGCATCTGGCTTGTGTTCATTCCAGTGAAACCCTCTGACTTTTGTAATTTGTATAAGATGTCTCCTTGGGCTTGTCCAACAAAGGCTGCATTCACCATCTGTTGATTTTCAGCTGTCTTTGGATTGAAGGGAGTGTACAGTCGGAAGGCCTTGCAGAGTCTTTTGTAGAATTGGCTTGAGCTTTCATCAGATCCTTGGAGCACTTGAGATTTTGCTAATGTTTATGACCTCTTTCCCTCCTTTCTTTATGACTCCTAAGGGGGCTTGATGGTACTGTTCAAGCATCTGTAACCCCTGGTTACTGTTGGGGTCCCATTGAGGGTCTTCTTCGGGGAAGTGATTCTGTGCATACACCTGTGCATTGAGCACTCCTGCTGGGGCATGTTCTTCTAACCATTTCAAGGCTTCCTCAGTAAAACTCTGGTGCTCCTCAGTATTGAATAATGTCAGGAGGGGTTGGCAGCAATCAACCCAAGTTGGTTTCTGGGTCTGGATGATGGATTACATCAGGTCAATCATAGCCTGGGGCCTTTCAGTAAATGGTGGTGTGTGGTTTTTCCAGTTCAACAGATCAGTGGTGGTAAATGGCTGATATATGAGTGTGCATTGTCCACCTTGGATTTGGCTATCTGGGTCATACTAGAGGGGTCCTGGGTCTCTTTCTGTGGCATCTGGAAGGCACCTGGATATCTGCTAGAGGAGAAACCAGTCATTGGCTCTTGTGGCAATTTTCTGGGTGATTTGTGCAGGGTTAAGGTTGGAGGCTCTTGGGTGGCCATAGAAAGACTGAATTTTGGTGTACACATTATCTGTGGCCACAGAGTTAAGGTTGGAGACTCTGGGGTGGCCATAGCCAGGGTCGTATCAAGCAGTCAGGCAGAAAGACTAGATATTAGCATACACATGGCCTGCAGTGGGACCATGGTGGTAATTGGAGCCAGAGGTGCAGATATCAATGGGGGTATAAAGGCTTGTATAGTGGAGGAATCCCTTCTGTTTCATCAGCCTGAACAGACTTGTTGGGTTTGGGCAGGCACTTGGGAGAAGCCGACTTAAGTGCCATCAAAATTTTGCAATTTTCTTCTCAGCAAGCTTTTAGCCAAGATGGACAAGCAAGGACTGCATCCTGCCAACAGTCAATAATGGAAACTGAAAACGGTGGCTGGGACCTGAGTTTCCTATGACAATTCTAAATACCTTAGCAACTATCCTTTTATCTAATGACCCTTTTGTGGGCCATCCCACCCCAAAAGAGGGCCAATCTGTTTCACAGAATGTTTGGAGCTTTTTCCAAGTTAACTTCACTTCATAGTCTCCTGAGTAAACTTTGGAAAATTTTTTTAACATACATTCAAAGGGGGGTTTCCTACTTTGTGTTCCACCCATCTTACTCCCGCTACAAGATACCAGACACACACAGAGAGAGGAAAAAGGGGTAAGAAGGGCAGTCACTTTGTCTGTCTCCAGCCATACACCTTGAGGAAATATTTCAGACACCTCTTAGCAATTGGTGGGTCAGTATAAACTCCCAACCTGGAACAGTCCTATTATGGGGCTGGGGCTGCCTTCAACTGTACGAGGTTACCACCATCTCAGATCAGGACTCAACACTCACCTCAGCCCTTTGGTTGGGTTGGAACCCTTCTGCTGTCATTCTCATTCACACACAATCACATAACAACTCCAACACTCTACCCAGTCAGTACCTTGGAGTCTATGGTTTCATTTTAGTATGTTTCTTTCCATGGCCTCTAACCCTTTCCTTCAGGTCTGAAACTACTAGCAGACTCTGGGAGTTGATCACGTTCCCCTTCTGACTCTTAAGGTCAGATCTATTCCATGTAACCCCGGTTCCTACCCTTTCCATCAGGTGCTGCTCCTTATACTGGTTCCTCCTCCTCACTAGGTTCCATTGTGCATTCGGGGTCCTTCCTCCAGCATGTCAAGAGGGCTTCTCCCCTATGGATCAATGGGTCCCTTGCTGTCAGGAGAGGTTGCTTCTCCCATCATCCCAGGGGTCGCACCTGGTGACAAGGGAAGTGGAAAGCACCATCTCCGAACTCTCTGCTTTCCTGGCCAGTGCACCAAGAAATGTTGTGGGAAAACAAATCAGAAAGACCATGACACTGAGACTGGTAAGTTGGAAGCTGTGTTTATTTCTGGAACGCCGGCAATTGAAGACTCTAGTCACAAGGGCTGGGCTCCAATTGCAGTTGGGCCTCAGCTTTTATATGTTTTACATTGGCTTTGGGGGAAGGGGTTGTTCATGGTGAAAAGTTTAGTACTTTTTGTAATAACAGCAAAAGCTTGTGGTTTCAGCTTATAGCTCAGCAGAGGCTGAGCACAGTGTGGTACATGGAACCAGGGGCAGTCACACAGGAAGAGGCTTGCTGTTTTAGCTGCAGGTACTGAAAACAGTGTTTTACATTAACAAACTGGAACATTTTAACTGTAGTATATGTTTTGAGGCATTTTCTAAAAGCTCCCTACCACATTTGGGCATGTAAATTTGCATATACTAAAACTTTATTAGGTGTTGAATTTGGTTAAGCTTTGACTTAGAAAATATAAGAAAAATATTAAAATGAAGAAGCAGGAAAATAGAACAGTCACTTTCTTCCACCTGATGACCAGATTTCTGTCTTCTTTTGTAAGAATTGCTTTTTCTCATCTCACTCACTATCTTCTGTTGGTTGTTCTTGGCCCAGGTGTGTAGATGTCTTAGACTGTTCTGTACTGCTATGACAGAATACTTGAGGTTGGGTAACTTGTAAAGAACACAAATGTATCCTCTCACATTTCTGGGGACTGGGGTGTTCAGAGTCACAGTGTCAGCAGGTTTGGTTGTCTGGTGAGGGTAGGTTTAGTTGTATGGTGAAAGATGCCTTACTCCTGCATCCTCTGGAGGGAAGAAATGCTGTGTCCTCACATGATAGAAGGCAAAAGGGCAAAAAGAGAACACTGTGTTCTCATAGGACAAACAGCCTCTTTTACAAGTATCTTAATTTCATTAATGAGGGTGGAAGCCTTATAGCAAAATCACCTCTTAAACAACCCACCTCTCACCCTACTATTTTTTCTTTTTTATTATATAATATATATTTAGAAAAAAATGCATAAATCATAATCACAGAATTCAATGAATTATCACACACTGAGCACAGTTGCATGACTAGCACCAAGATCTGGATCTAACATCTTACCAGCTTTACCCAAATCTCCCATTGTACTCCTTTTTAGTCAAAATTCTCCCAAGAATAATCACCATCCTGACTTTAAATACCAAAATTAGTTTTACTTGTTTTGAACTTTGCATAAAATAAATCATACAGTTAGTATTCTTTTGTACATGGCTTCTTTAGCTCAAAATTATGCCTCTGGGACTCATCCATATTGCTGCATGGAGTTATAATTTGCTCCTCATCATTTTTGTATAGTTTTTCATCATTGAATATAACACATTAGGAATAATGCTTTACAACTACTCTTGTTCATGCCTTTTGATAAACATTTTTGGTAAATATTTTGCATGATTATAAACATGTTTAATAAATATTTTCACTTATTTTTGTTGAATACCAAAACACTCCTATTCTTAAAGGTCCCAAGAATCTCTCATTAGCTGATTTCCTTTGGCACCATGTTTCCCTATTCCTTCAATTCTGTCTCTCTTTATATCATTCTTCTCTGCATACTGTAGATTTCTTTACTTCTTTCATTCAGGATGACCCAGAAACTCAATCACCATGATCTAATTTGCCAAACAATTTAACTTTTGCCATTACTGAGTATGAACATATCTTTGTATACGCAGGACTCACCAATGGGTTCTTATAGTCAGAATGGAAGAACCAGTAAGAGTTAGCATGCCATAAACAAAAAACAACAACAAAGAGAATTATTCTTTTTTACATGCTCCTTCTACATAACATTGATTGTCACATCAATGATTCTGTCTTTAGCAAAAAGTTTTCTATTCTGCACTCCCTTCTTTAGCAAGACAATCAACCAGCAAACAAAATCCCTTTCCAGAGAAAGCATTAATAAACTTTCTTTATCCATTCACGTACTGGTTATTTGCAATGCAAGTAACAAACTGACAGACCCAAATGTTTTCCCTAAGTTTTTTTTGTTTTTATTTTCACATCCCATCAGGCCCCAAAGAGTCAAAGACTCTATGACTAATCACATTGAAAACTCAATTTATTCTTTATTTTCCCTTACTGTCTTTGTTGTGTGTATTACTTAATTCAATTTAATTATCTCAGTATCTAAATTTACCAGATTGTATTGGCACTCCTTATTTCAAAAAATCATAGAGTAGAAAAACAAAACAGTAGCACACACACTTCAAATTGAATTAAATATCTTTAATCCAGCCCTTGGAGATATGAAAAGAAGCATTTAAAATCAGACATTGAAAATAAGAATAGAAATTTTAAAAAGGAGAAATGAAATGTGTATGGATTGAACTTAGAATAAATAGAAAAAAGTACACATGAAAGAATAGACTCAAAAGAAAACATGATAGAGATATTAAAGAAATAATGAAAAATAACCAAAAAAAAAGATAAGGAAAAATGATCAAAAAGAAAATGAGTGAAATAGAAGACAGTAAAAGCAGTTCTATTAAATATAACTAGAATTCCTGTAGATGAAAATAAAAATAATAAAAACCCTAATATTTAAAATTATAATTCAGAAAACTTTTATGAAAATAAGTAATATCAAAATCTATACATTAAAACCCCAGAGAATCTGTCAAAAACCTCCTTGCACTGATAAAGGACTTTGGCAAAGTCTCAGGATATAAAATAACTGTGCAAAAGGCAATCGCATTTCTTTACACCAATAATAAACAAACAGAAACCCAAATAAAAAGCACAATTCCATTCACAATAGCCACAAAACAATTGAAATACCTTGGCATCTTCCGAATTAGAAACGTGAAAGACCTTTGCAATGAAAACCACAAAAGACTGCTCAAAGAAATCAAAGATGACACAAACAAGTGGAAAAATATTCCATGCTCATGGATTGGAAGAATCAACATTGTGAAGATGTCAATCTTACCTAAGGCAATCTACAAATTTAATGCAATACCCATCAAATTACTAGCAACATTCTTCTCAGACCTACAAAAAACAACACAAGAATTCATACGGAAACACAAATGACCGAGAATAGCCAGAACAATCCTCAGCAAAAAAAAACAAAGCAGGTGGTATCACATTACCAGACTTCAAACTTTACTATAAAGCTACAATAATCAAAACAGCTTGGTATTGGTACAGGAACAGGCATATAGATCAATAGAATAGATTTGAGATTCCAGAAGCAAAACCTCAATTTCTCAACCAACTCATTGTCGAGAAAGCCTCCACCCACCACCAACCACTGGGGAGAGGAGAACCTCTTCAGTAAATGGTGCTGGGAAAACTGACTGACCACATGCAGAAGATTGAAACAGGACCTCTATCTATCCCCATACACAAAAATTAACTCTAAATGGATCAGAGACCTAAATGTAAAACTTCAAACCATAAGAACCTTGGAAAATGAAAGGCATGCCCTCATGGAAATTGGAACTGGCATCCAATTCCTGAACAAAACCTGAAACCCACAGGCCATAAGAGATAAGATAGACAAGTGGGACCTCATTAAACTGACAAGCTTCTGCAAAGGCAAAGAAACCATCAAGAGAGCAGGGAGACAGCCTACAGACTGGGAAAAAGTATTTGCCAACTCCAGGTCTGACAAAGGCTTAACATCTTGGATCTACAAGAAAGTCATATGTGCTGAAAAGAAAAAAAACAAACAACCCCATTATAAAACGGGCAAAAAATATGAACAGACACTTCTCAAAGGAAGACATCCGAGCAGCCAGTAGACACAGTTGAACAGTTGAAAAAATGTTCAACCTCACTAATCATCAGGGAGATGCAAATCAAAACCACACTGAGATACCACCTAACTCCAGTCAGAATGGCAATTATCAATAACTCAAAAAATAACAATTGCTGGAGAGGGTGTGGCGAAAAGGGAACACTTCTACACTGTTGGTGGGAGTGCAAACTAGTACAACCTCTGTGGAAAACAGTACGGTTATTCCTAAAAGCTCTAAATATTGACCTCCCATATGCTCCTGCAATCCCCCTACTGGGAATATACCCTGAAGAACTCAAATCACTCTGTAAAAAAAATACCTGCACACGTATGTTTATTGCAGCATTGTTCACAATAGCAAGAACCTGGAAGCAACCATGCTGTCCATCAAAAGAGGACTGGATTAAAAAAATGTGGTACATATACATGATGTAATACTACGCAGTCATAAAAAAGAACAAAATCATGAATTTCGCAGCAACCTGGATGGAACTAGAGTCTATAATACTGAGTGATCTCTCACAGAAACAAAGATCTGAGTATCACATGTTCTCACTCATATAGTAGACCTTGAACATCCAATGTAATACTATAAGAAAATGACTGACAGTCGTAGGAAACTATGCGGGGGGAGGGGAAGGGAGATGGGATTAATACTAGTAAATATCTGTCTGGGGACGGGGAGATACCTCTTATCAACAAGGGTGCTTGAATGAAGCGTATTTGTATACTTATCCCTTAACTGTACCCCACAATAGCATAATAAAAAATATTGATTAAAAAAAGAAACAAAAGTAATATCAAAATCTATACATTAAAAAGCCTACTGACTATCAGAAAAAAGGACCTACAATGATTAACACTGAAATATATTCTAATAAAATTATTAGACTTTAATGTCCTTAGCCTCCCCGGGCCAAAAAATTCAAGTAATTAACAAGGGTAAGATAATTATACTGGCATCTGACCTCCCAAAGTCAAAGCAAGATACCAAACAATGAAGCAGAGTTTTCAAAAGACACACTAAAGAATTATGAATGAGATTATATTCAGTCAAATTATCCTTCAAGTATGAAGACTACATTTCCAAGCACCTAAGGACCAAGATAAGCTGCAGCTCACTAACCTCTACAGGCATCACTGAGAATTACTTTTATACAGAATGTATTTTAAATATTCTAACTTATCTCACTTAAATGCACAACCTTTTTTACAGGATCATTAATCAATGAATCAATGTAACATAATATTATCAATGCTATGTGAGACATTACCAGGAGAAAGTTTGCCTACAGCGATGCCATGATATGATACATAGTACATTACAGTTAGCTGTCCCTGCCTCCTGATAATCCTTCCTACTACATGCAGAATAGAAATGCGAGATAGTGTAGAAATAGTATTGATTCAAAGCATAATTAGAGCCTACCACGTACTATGCCTTGTGATGGACCATGGGGATAAAAGTGTGAATAGTATAGAAATGATTTTTTTGGGGTACTGTCTTGAAAATACGGTCGCATTAATCCACTTCCATCTCCTCCACTGCACCACAAGCTATTTTCATCAAACTCTACCTTATACAATACAGTGTATTGTCAGAGACTGCTTTAAAACATAAGTGAGGACATGCTATTCCTTTGCTCAAAACCCTCCAATGATTTCTCATCTCACTCCACATGAAAACTGATATCCTTATAATAACCCACAAAATCCTACACAGAGGATATTATTTATGTAATGCTTGAAATACAAAAATTAGCCCTGTGTATACTTTATGGATTCATACAGAGATATACTCTTCCTCTTTACGTTTCATGATTTTCTATCTCTGTATGAATCCATAAAGTATACACAGGGCTAATTTTTGTATTTTAAGCATTACATAAATAATATCCTCTGTGTAGGATTTTGTGGGTTATTATAAGGATATCAGTTTTCATGTGGAGTGAGATGAGAAATCATTGGAGGGTTTTGAGCAAAGGAATAGCATGTCCTCACTTATGTTTTAAAAGAGTATATCAACTTTAGGATAGCTATTTCTGGTAAGGAAGGAAGTAAGTAGGGAAGTTAGGACTACTCACAAAGTTTTTTTGTTTGTTTGTTTGTTTCTTGAGTCAGATTCCCACTCTGTCACCCAAGCTGGAGTGCAGTGGCATGCTCACAGCTACCACAGCCTCGATCTGCTGTGCTTAAGAGATTCTTCTGCCCCTG
>NW_007089309.1:43388-43997 GCF_000164805.1 Carlito syrichta
AAGAGAAGAGAAGAGAAGAGAAGAGAAGAGAAGAGAAGAGAAGAGGAGAACAGGACTATGTACAGGTACAGCTGAGGAGTTGGCCTGTGGTGAGACCTAGATCCCATTCACGGGTTTTGGCACCAAATGTTTAGTTTAGAAAATGAGCAGATAGATGGCCATTGATAACTCAACATACAACAGATACTGGTGAGGATGTGGCAAAAATATCTTAAAATATCTTAAAATATTAAAATATCTAAAAATTGACCTCCCAGACAACCTCACAATTCCCCTACTGGAAATATATCTGAAGGAACTCAAATCACTATGAAAAGCAAAAACATGGAACCAACCATGCTGCCCATTGAAAGAAGACTAGATTTTGAAAATGGGGTACATATACACAATGGAATATTATGCAGCCACAAAGAAGGAAAAATTATGAACTTCGCAGCAGCTTGGAGAGACTTAGAGGCCATAATACTGAATGATCTATCATAGAAACAAAGAACCGAGTATCATATGTTCTCATAAGTGGACCTTGAACAACTATCGTAATACTATAAGAAAGGAATTGGCGCCGGGCTCGGTGGCTCAGCCTGTAATCCCGCGCCTTTGGGAGGCTGA
>NW_007089310.1:0-493 GCF_000164805.1 Carlito syrichta
CAAAAAAAAAAAAAAAAAAAAAGAGACCAGGTCTTGGCTGGGCTCGATGGCTCAGCCTGTAATCCCAGCACTTTGGGAGGCCGAGGTGAGTAGATTGCCTGAGTCTGCGGGTTCGATACCCGGCCGGGAAACTTGGTGAGACCTCGTCTCTACAATAAATCAAAAACTATCCGGGCGTGGTAGTGTGCACCTGTAGTTCCGGCTACTTGGAAGGCTGAGGAGGAAGGATCGCTGGAGCCCAGCAGGTCGAGGCCGGGAGCATGCCACTGCACTCTAGCCTGGACAACAGAGTGAGAATCCGACTCAAAAAAAAAATAAAATAAAAATAATAAGCTGGGTATGGTGGCGCATGCCAGTGGTCCCAGATATTTGGGAGGCTGAGGCAGGAGGATCACTTGAGCACAGGATTTTGAGGCTGTGATGAGCAGTGATTGTGCTACTGCACTCTAGCCTGGGCCACAGAGTGAGACCCCAACTCAAAAAAAAAAAAAAA
>NW_007089311.1:0-400 GCF_000164805.1 Carlito syrichta
AATGGACTTAATTGATACCTACAGAACACTCCATCCAAAGACCACAGAATACACATTCTGAAGTCATCACTGCATGCAACATATTCTAAGATCAACCACATAATTGGACAAATATCAAGCATGAGCAAATTTAATAGGTCTGAAATTCTACCATGTACTTTCTCAGACCACAGTGGAATAAAAATAAACATTGACGCCAATAAGGTCCCCCCAAAACCCACAAAGACATGAATACTAAACAGCATAATGCTAAACAACTCCTGGGTCAATGATGAAATCAAAACAGAGATCAAAGGTACCTGGAAACAAATGAAAATGAAGAAACATCTTACCAAAATCGCTGGGACGCCTTGAAAGCTGTAGTAAGAGGGGAATTTATATCCCTACAAACACACATGAA
>NW_007089312.1:0-417 GCF_000164805.1 Carlito syrichta
TACTTGGAAGGCTGAGGCGGAAGGATCGCAGGAGCCCAGCAGGTCGAGGCTGCAGTGGCCAGGAACAGCCACTGCATTCCAGTCTGGGCGACAGAGTGAGGCTCCAAGTCACAAAAAAAAAAAAAAGTGAAATGTGAGTGTCGTGAAAACATTATAAAGCGTTAGAGAGAATAGTTACACAGAGCTGATCCCGTCTTTCCAATGATTAGATAATATTTGTGACCATCTACTGCTCTCCAACCAGGTGTCTATAGTGACACATAGTATCTCTAGTCAATGCAACGTCCTTGCAAAAGAGATATAACATCCTCTCTTCACACAGGTAAAGAAATACTCAGAGAGGCCGGGCTCGGTGGCTCAGCCTGTAATCCCAGCACTTTGGGAAGCCGAGGTGAGTGGATTGCCCGAGCCCGCGGG
>NW_007089313.1:0-348 GCF_000164805.1 Carlito syrichta
GCGGGCTCAGGCAATCCACTCACCTCAGCCTCCCAAAGGCGCGGGATTACAGGCTGAGCCACCGAGCCCGGCTCAGTATGTACTTCTTTAGCTAAGGTTATGGCTGAAACGGAAACTGATGTAGCAATGGCTATCAAAGCTGTAATACCTAAAATTAAAGTTGCCAAAAAACTTTTTGGTCATGACAACAATGAGTTAACCTCATACAATGTTCTTAGACTATATTCGTCATACCCAAGAGATGGAAATTTTACAGGAACCATCAAATAAGAAGGCTGTTTAAGAATCATAAATTCTCTATATAAATTAGAAAAAGTAAGACAATTAGTTAATTTACAATTTATGCAA
>NW_007089314.1:0-390 GCF_000164805.1 Carlito syrichta
AGGCCACACTGGAACAAACATTTCATGAAATCATTCAAGAAAACTTCCCTCATTTCATCAAGGATGAAAAAATTCAAATACAAGAGATTCAGAGAACCCTGCAAGACAACAAATGAGAAGACCAAGACTAACTCCCAGACATATAATAATTTGCCTAAACAATGTAGGTATAAAAGAAATAATCCTAAAGGCTGCAAGAGAAAAAGGTCAGACTATGTACCAGGGAAGACCAATTAGAATAGCAGCAGATTTTTTTTTGTTTTTGAGTTGGAGTCTCACTCGATCACCCAGACTGGAGTGCAGTGGCCGCTTCCAGTCACCGCAGCCTCGACCTGCTGGGCTCCAGCAATCCTTCCGCCTCAGCCTTTCGAGTAGCCAGAATTACAGGCA
>NW_007089315.1:0-380 GCF_000164805.1 Carlito syrichta
CTCGAACCCGCGGGCTCAGGCAATCCACTCACCTCAGCCTCCCAAAGGCGCGGGATTACAGGCTGAGCCACCGACCCCGGCTTATTTTTTCATTTTTTAAATAAACTTTAAGTCAGCTCTGAGTTTGTGCGTCTGAGACCACCCACATCTTTCCTATAAGAAAATGTGTTTATAATACACAATTATTATTTTTCAATTAAAAAGAAAAAAGGCAGCCGGGACCGGTGGCTCAGTCTGTAATCCCAGCGCTTTGGGAGGCAGAGATGAATGGATTGCCTGAACCCGTGGGTTCGAGACCCGCCTGGGCAACTTGGCGAGATCTCATCTCTGCAATAAATCAAAAATTAGCCGGGCGTGGTAGCGCACACCTGTAGTTCCAG
>NW_007089316.1:0-418 GCF_000164805.1 Carlito syrichta
GACTTAAATAGATAGCTACTTTGATAGGCAGATGGCTAACCAGCTGTCTTAACTAACTGACTTAGCTAGCTAACCAACTGACTTAACTAGCTGACTTAACTAGCTAGCTACCTATCTAGTCAGCTGACTTATATAGATGACTTGACAAGTTCACTACCTAGTTCGCCAGATGGCTAGCCAGCTGAATTAACTAGCTGACTTAGACAGCTAGACAGGTGGCTTGCCAAATCTGTCTACATAGCAGACTTAACTGGCTAGCATCCTAGCTAGCCAGCTGGCTGGCCACCTGACTTTACTAGCTGATTAATCAGCTAGCCAGTTGGCTAGCCTGCTGACATAACTAACTGACTTAACTAGGTAACCAGCTGGCTGGCCAGCTGAATTAACTAGCTGACTTAACCAGGTAACCAGCTGGCTA
>NW_007089317.1:0-387 GCF_000164805.1 Carlito syrichta
AAATGGATCAGAGACCTAAATGTAAAACCTGAAACCATAAGAACCTTAGAAAATGCAGGAGATACCCTTATGGAAATTGGAACTGGCATCCAATTCTTGAACAAAACCCGAAGCCCACAGGCCATAAGAGGTAAGATAGACAAGTGGGACCTCATTAAACTGACAAGGTTCTGCAGAGGACCATCAAGGGAGCAGGGAGACAGCCCACAGACTGGGAACAAGTATTTGCCAACTCCAGGTCCTACAAAGGCTTAACATCTTGAATCTACAAAGTACTCAAACATGCTGAGAGGACAAAAACAAACAACCCCATTATAAAGTGGGCAGAAGATATGAACAGACACTTCTCAAAGGAAGACATCCGAGCAGCCAACAGACACATGAAGA
>NW_007089318.1:0-358 GCF_000164805.1 Carlito syrichta
CCCAGCTAATTTTTGATTTATTGTAGAGATGAGGTCTCACCAAGTTGCCCAGGCAGGTCTCGAGCCTGCGGGTTCAGGCAATCCACTCACCTCAGCTTCCCAAGGCCCGGGATTACAGGCTGAGCCACCGAGCCCGGCTTGAACTTTTACAGAGCTAAAATTTTAAATTGTATTGAGGTTCAATTCATCAATTTCTTTTTTTTTTTGAGTTGGAGTCTCAATGTCACCCAGAGTGGAGTGCAGTGGCCGATCCCAGCCACCACAGCCTCGACCTGCTGAGCTCCGGCGATCCTTCTGTCTCAGCCTTCCAAGTAGCTGGAACTACAGGCGCACACTACCACGCCTGGCTAATTTTTGA
>NW_007089319.1:0-308 GCF_000164805.1 Carlito syrichta
AAAAAAAAAAACCCACCCAATAGGTTAAACAAGGAAATTTAATAAACTATGATAAAAGTAACTATAAGATATAAGGAAAGTCTACATAACACCCTAGGGCTGAGAGAAAGTACCCAAAGAAGGAGAAATTTGGAGGACCTTAGACCTTGTTGGAGATGTCATTTGGCCACCTGATGGCAGAGACATTTGCTATAATCGTTTAATTAGGCTGGAACTGGTCTGGAGTTGCGATTTAATAATAGGCAATCGCCGGGCTCGGTGGCTCAGCCTGTAATCCCGCGCCTTTGGGAGGCTGAGGTGAGTGGATT
>NW_007089320.1:0-339 GCF_000164805.1 Carlito syrichta
GGGGTATTAAAGTCCCCAGTTATGATGGTGCTAGAGTCAATATCTTTCTTTAGTTTTCCTAGAAGCTGCTTTATGAAAGTTGATGCTCCTATGTTGGGTGCATATATGTTTAGTATAGATATTTCTTGTTAATGGAGTGAACCTTTTATCATTATGTAATGGCCTTCTGTATCTTTTTAAATTTCTGATAGCTTAAATGGTCCTTTGTCTGAAATTAGGATCGTGACTCCTCCTTTCTTTTGTGTTCCATTCACCTGAAGATTTATTTCCCATCCTCTTACTTTGAGTCTGTGCATGTCCTTTCTAGTGAGATAGGTCTCTTGAAGGCAGTATATTGTT
>NW_007089321.1:0-629 GCF_000164805.1 Carlito syrichta
AAAAAAAAAAAAAAAAAAAAAAAAAAGGCAGGGGTCACAATTTTAATATGAGACAAAACAGCCTTCAAGCTATCAAAATTAAAAAAAAATTTGAAACGACACCACATAATGACAAAGTCTCAATCCATCTATGAGAAATATCCATCCTAAACACATATGCACCCAACACAGGATATATAAAGCAACTATTAAGTAAACTAAAAGAGGACATTGACGCTAACACTATCATAACTGGAGACTTCTATGTCACATGAACAAACCTAGATAGATAACCCAAAGGGAAAAAATCAATAAGGAGATCTGGAACCTCAACTTGGCGCTTGACCAACTGGATTTAATAGACACCTACAGTATTGGAGGGAAAGCATCAGAAAGAATGATGCTTTCTTTACTGCATTAATATAAAGGGATATTTACTTTGAATAGTCTTGTTAAAAGGAAAGTATCATTACCTCATAAAATACCTTGAATTTTTAGTGTTTTGACTGTATGCAAAGTAAACAGTGACTATTTTTTTTTTTTAACTTTTTATCTTGGAATAGTGTTTGACGGAAGGTTGCTGAAATGGTACCGAAAGTTTCCATGTACCTCACATACTAATAAACTTTTAAAGTTAAAAAAAAAAAAAA
>NW_007089322.1:0-366 GCF_000164805.1 Carlito syrichta
GCGGTGGTCGGGAGCGGCCACTGCACTCCAGTCTGGGCGACAGAGTGAGACTCCAACACACACACACACACAAAAGATGGATCATAAAAGCTAAAACTATAAAGCTTCTACAATAGAATATAGGGGTAATACATTCATGACTTTAGAGTAGGTAAAGATTAATTTGTGAGGACCCAAAATAAAAAGTTAATAAGCTAGACTTTATCAAAGTGAAAAGCTGCTTATCAAGATAATGTTAAGAAAATGAACAAGCAAGCCACAATGTAGAGAAAGTATTCACTATATATCTCGAACAGGGGACTTGTCTTTTTTTTTTTTTTAATAGAGACAGGGTCTCACTCTGTCACCCAGGCTGGAGTGCAGTGA
>NW_007089323.1:0-312 GCF_000164805.1 Carlito syrichta
AAAACGTGCTGGGCATGGTGGCACGAACCTGTAATCCCAGCTACTCAGGAGGCTGAGGTGGAAGGATCACCTGAACCCAGGAGGTCAAAGATTCAGTGAGTCAGGATTGTGCCACTGCACTCCAGCCTGGGTGACAGAGTGAGACGCCAACTCAAATAATAGTAAGTATGGTGGGGTGAATAAATGTATAAACGAGTGAATGGCCACTGTGCTTTCTATGCTTGCCTGTTCATGTCAGACCTGTTTATCTTTTTTTTTTTTTTTGAGTTGGAGTCTCACTCTGTCACCCAGACTGGAGTGCAGTGGGCCCTC
>NW_007089324.1:0-343 GCF_000164805.1 Carlito syrichta
GCTTCCCTCTCAATTAAACCTCAAAACTGCAAAAAGTACAGATTGCAGCCTACACTCCAACCTCAAAAGTGAACACAGTCAGAAGACCCACATACGGAAGAACAGAATATTGCATAAGAGAAATAAAAGCAACCCCACCTTCCCTCAGAAACAGAATTAAAGAAGGGGAGGGAAAGGGGAAGAGAGAGAAAAATATACACAAATGAAGAAAACCCAAAAGAAGAGTATGGGTCTCTCCCAGATGCCTGGGAGGGCAGACATTGAGAAAACTGACTTTGGAATGCAAATAATGAAGAGCCCCCAGAATGAAGGGTCTCAAACTACAAACCTAGATATCAAGACA
>NW_007089325.1:0-303 GCF_000164805.1 Carlito syrichta
TAGTGAAATGGAATTGAGATGAATGGAATGGAGTGAAATGAAGAGGAATAGAAAGGAAAGGAATGGAATGGAATGAATTGGAGAGGAATAGAATGGAAAGAAATGAAATGGAGAGAAATGGAATGGAGAGAAATGGAATAGAGAGAAAAAGAAAGGAGAGAAAAGGAATGGAATCGAATGGAATGGAATGGCATCGACAGGAATGAATGGAAAGGAATGGAATGGAATAGAGTGGAATACATTGAAATGGAGAGGAATGGAATAGAGTGGAATGCATTGAAATGGAGAGGAATAGACTATATA
>NW_007089326.1:0-349 GCF_000164805.1 Carlito syrichta
CAGCTGGCTAACCAGCGGGCTAGCTAGTTAAGTCACCTCATTAAGTCAGTTGGCTAGCCAGCTCGATAAATAGCTAAAAAACTAGTTAATTCAGATGACTAGACAGTAGTCTGGCTAGTTATTTCAGCTTGTAAAATCAACAGGCTAGCTAGCTAGCCAGCCAGTTAAGTCAGCTAGCTAAGTCGGCTTGCTTGATAGCTAGCTAGCTAGGAAGCTAGCTAGTCATTTCAGCTAGTAAAGTCAGCTGTTTTGCTAGGAAACTAGCTAGTTAAGTCAACTAATTTCATCAACTGGATAACTAGTTAAGTCAGCTAGCTAAGTCAGCTGGATAGCCAACTGCCTAGCTGGG
>NW_007089327.1:0-353 GCF_000164805.1 Carlito syrichta
TGAGACTCCAACTCAAAAAAAAAAGAAAAAAAAAAAAAAAGAGGACTCAAATAAATAGAATTATACATTTAGAAAGTTACATTATAACTGATAGCACATAAATATAAAGTATCTTTTTTTTTTGGTTGGAGTCTCACTGTGTCGCCCAGACTGGAATGCAGTGGTCGCTCCCTGCCACTGCAGCCTCGACCTGCTGGGCTCCAGCGATCCTTCCAGCTCAGCCTCCCAAGCAGCTGGAATTACAGGCATGCGCTACCACACCGGCTGATTTTTTGATTTATTGTAGAGATGAAGCCTCGCCAAGTTGCCCAGGCGGGTCTCGAACCCGTGGGCTCAGGCAATCCACTCACCTC
>NW_007089328.1:0-313 GCF_000164805.1 Carlito syrichta
ACACTGAGATACCACCTAACTCCAGTCAGAATGACAATTATCAATAACTCAAAAAAATAATAGTTGCTGGAGAGGGTGTGGTGAAAAGGGAACACTTCTACACTGTTGTTGGGAGTACAAACTGGTTCAACCTCTGTGGAAAGCAGTGTGGTGATTCCTAAAAGCTCTAAATATCAATCTTCCATATGACCCTGCAAGGCCCCTACTGGGAATATACCCTGAGGAACTCGAATCACTCTATAAAAAAGATACATGCACACGAATGTTTATCACAGCATTGTTCACAATAGCAAGAACCTGGAATCAACCATGC
>NW_007089329.1:0-443 GCF_000164805.1 Carlito syrichta
TCCAACTGGCTAGCCAGCTGACTTAACTAGCACTCTAACTCTCTAGCCACCTGGATAGCCAGCAGACATAACAAGCTGACTTAATTATCTAGTGAGCTGGCTAGCCAACTGATTTAACTAGGTCACTAACTAGTCAGCCAGATGGCTAGTCAGTTGACAACTGTCTTAACTAGCTGGTCAGCTAGTATAATTAACTAGCTTACTACATTGCTAGCCAGCTGGCTATCCAGCTGAATTAACTAGATGACTTATCTAGCTAACCAGCTGTCTAGCCAGCTGACTTAACTACCAGGTTGCCTAGGGAGCCAGATGACTAGTCAGCTGACATAACTAGGTGACTAAACTCGCTAGCCAGCTGGCTAGGCAGCTGACATAACTAGATAGCTACCTAGCTAGCAAGCTGGCTAGTCAGCTGACTTAAGTAGCTCTCTACCTCTCTAGCC
>NW_007089330.1:0-502 GCF_000164805.1 Carlito syrichta
CATAACAAAGATATCTCAAATCAGTAGGACAGTTTATTCAATCACTCATGATACAATCAAGTTGGGGTAGAAATAAGTAATTTCCTCAGACTAATTTTCAAAGTGGCAAAAGTAGGTGTCTCTAAGGAAGAGGGAGGAAGATGTATCTCTCTAATGTTCTATAGTGAATCTGTTATTTCTGAGGTCTAAATGCCTGAGTTCAAATCCTAGCTCTCCTACTTTCTAGCTCTAAATCTACAACAAATTCTTAATATACTCTACTTCTTATCTAAAATGGGATGAAGTTAGCCAGCTGATAACTGGCAGGGAATAAAATCTCAATCAATGTAACTTAGTAGGGGAAACAACCTAAGTGTCCAGCAGCTGATGAATGGATAGACAAATGGAGTATAGTAACACAATAGAATACTATACAGTAAGGAAAAGGAATGAAATACTGACCCTCACTGGAGCCTAGATACACCTTTAAACTGTTATCCTCAGGGAAAAACCAGATATCAGA
>NW_007089331.1:0-627 GCF_000164805.1 Carlito syrichta
GGTGGGTGCAGGGGTAGGGGCGGGGGGGCTGGGACCCGCAGCACCGTCTGACCCTGGGTCGCCCACAGCGAGGATGCCCCTGGGAGCCCCGGCCGGGCCCGCCTGCTGGAGGCCCTTCTGGGGGAGGCGGGGCTGGAGGAGCCCCCGCGGCAGAATGACTCGGACAGGTGAGGACACACCCCTCTGGGCCTCGGCTTCCCCGTCTGCACTCTGGCCGGGGCCGCAGCTTCCCCTCTGGACTCTGGCCAGGGGTCCGCAGGGGGCACCCAGAGGCCTTCTCGGGCCTCGGTTCCCCATCTGAACCCTGACTGGGGTACTCGGGTGCCTGGAGCCCCTCTCAGGCCTCAGCTTCCCCTCTGAACTCTGGCCAGGAGGCGCCCAGAGCCCCTCTCAGGCCTCGGCTTCCCCACCTGGACCCTGGTGGGGCCCCTCAGGGTGTCCGGAGCACCTCAGGCCCCAGTTTCCCCCTCTGGACTCCGGCTGGGGACCTGGGGCACCGGGAGCCTCACGCAGCCACCCCCGCAGGCCCCCCAGGTGCACGCCGCCCCTGGCCTGCCGTTTCTCCGTGCCCCAAGTGCCCGCTGACGTGGCCGCGGCCCTGGCCAGGGGCAACTGGACCCCCGAGGC
>NW_007089332.1:0-339 GCF_000164805.1 Carlito syrichta
TGAGCAGTGTTTTGTAGTTTTCATTGTAAAGGTCTTTCATTTCTCTGGTTAGGAGGATGCCAAAGTATTTGTGTGTGTGTGTGTGTGTGTGTGTGTGTGGATATTGTGAATGTGACTGTGCTTTTTATTTAGTTCTCTGCCTGCTTGTTGTTTGTGTATAAGAATGTGACTATCTTTTGCACATTTCTTTTGTTCCCTAAGCCTTTGCCAAAGTCCTTTTTCAGTGCAAGCAGGTTTTTGACTGATTCTCTTGGATTTTCAAGGTATAGGATTATATCGTCAGCAAAGAGGGATAACTTGACTTCCTCTTTTCCCATTTGGATACCCCTGATTTCCTTC
>NW_007089333.1:0-393 GCF_000164805.1 Carlito syrichta
ACGACAGAGTGAGACTCCAACTCAAATAATAATAATAATAATAATAATAATAATAATTTTCCCGTGAAAGGTTATATGAAGCTATGAAAAAGTATAGGGGCCGGGCTCGGTGGCTCAGCCTGTCATCCCAGCACTTTGGGAGGCCAAGGCGAGTGGATTGCCTGAGTCTGGGGGTTCAAGACCCACCTGGCCAAATTGGCAGGACCTCGTCCCTGCAATAAATCGAAACTTAGTCGGGCATGGTAGCATACATGTGTAGTTCTGGCTACTTGAAAGGCTGAGGTGGAAGGATCACCTGAGTCCAGCAGGTGGAGGCTGCGGTGGCCAGGAGCGTGCTACTGCACTCCAGTTTGGGTGACAGAGTGAGACTCAACTCAAAAAAAAAAAAAAAAA
>NW_007089334.1:0-776 GCF_000164805.1 Carlito syrichta
ATATGGGAGGTTGATGTTTAGAGCTTTTAGGAATCGCCACACTGCTTTCCACAAAGGTTGTGCTAGTTCAAACGCCCACCAACAGTGTAGGAGTGTTCCCTTTTCACCACACCCTCTCCAACAAGTATTATTTTCTGAGTTATTGATAATTGCCATTCTGACTGGAGTTAGGTGGTATCTCAGTGTGATTTTGATTGGCATCTTCCTGATGATTAGTGAGGTTGAGCATTTCTTCATGTGTTGGTTGGCTGCTTGGATGTCTTCCTTTGTGAAGTGTCTGTTCATATCTTTTGCCCATTTTATAATGGGGTTGTTTGTTTTTTTCTTTTCAGCATGTTTGAGTTCCTTGTAGATCCAAGATGTTAAACCTTTGTCAGATCTGGAGTTGGCAAATACTTTTTCCCAGTCTGTAGGCTGTCTCCCTGCTCTCTTGATGGTTTCTTTGGCTTTGCAGAAGCTTGTCAGTTTAATGAGGTCCCATTTGTCTATCTTATCCCTTATGGCCTGTGGGTTTCGAGTTTTGTTCAGAAATTGGATTCCAGTTCCAATTTCCAGGAGGGTGTGGCCTTCATTTTCTAAGGTTCTTATGGTTTGAGGTCTCTGATCCATTTGGAGCTTATTTTTGTGTATGGGGATAGATAGAGGTCCTGTTTCAATATTCTGCATGTGACAGCCAGTTTTCCCAGCACCATTTACTGAAAGGTTCTCCTCTCCCCAGTGATAGGTGGTGGAGGCTTTGTCGAAGATGAGTTGGTTGAGAAATTGAGGTTTTGCTT
>NW_007089335.1:0-302 GCF_000164805.1 Carlito syrichta
AACTGGCTCACTACCTAGCTAGCCAGCTGGCTAGCCAGCTGACTAAACTAGCTGACTTAACTTGCAAATAACCTAGGCTGCCAGCTGACTTAAATAGCTAATTAGCTAGCCACTTAGCTAGCAAGCTGACTTAAGTAGTTAGTTAACTACCTAGTTACTTAGCTAACAAACTGATTTAAATAGTTAGCTGCCTAGCTAGCTAGCTGACTTAAGCAGATGACTATGTAGTTAGCTTACTCGTCATCTAACATGCTAGCTAGCTGACTTAATTATCTGACTGAACTCATTAGCTAATGAGCTAG
>NW_007089336.1:0-420 GCF_000164805.1 Carlito syrichta
ATTAAATTTTTTATTATAAAGATGTGGGGTACATTTCATGGTTAGGTACATAGACATTGATCATGTAAGTACCCTTTTTGCTGAAGTATGCCCCTCCCTTCCCTAGCAGTTTCCCTCAACCGCCAATACCACCCCCCTCTCCTGACAGTTTCCCACTACTGCCAATCTATTTCTTATAGCATTATAATTGTTCAAGGTCCGTTTACAAGTGAGAACATATGGAACTCTTTTCTTTGTTTCTGTGATAAATCACTGAGTATGATCAACTCCGAATCCATCCAAGTTGTTACAAAGTCCATATATTTGTCCTTCTTTGTGGCTGCATAATATTCCCTCATGTATATGTACCACCTTTTTTAAAATTCAGTCCAGCTTTGATGGGCAACATGGTTGGTTCCATGTTTTTGCTATTGTGAATAG
>NW_007089337.1:0-351 GCF_000164805.1 Carlito syrichta
TACCATTTAAGCTATCAAAAATTTAAAAAGATACAGAGGGCCACTACATAATGATAAATGGTTCACTCCATCAAAAAGAAATATATATCCCAAACATAAATGGACCCAACATAGGAGAACAAACTTTCATAAAGCAGTTTCTAGGAATACTAAAGAAAGATACTGACTCTAACACCATCATAACTAGGGACTTTAATACCCCACTCACAATCCTAGACAGATCATCAGGACAAAAAATCAGCAATGAAATCCAGAGCCTCAATGTGACTCTTGACCAAACGGACTTAATTGATACCTACAGAACACTCCATCCAAAGACCACAGAATACACATTGTAGTCATCACCACATG
>NW_007089338.1:0-392 GCF_000164805.1 Carlito syrichta
GAATACGTCCCATGCAGTGATGAGTAGAATGTGTATTCTCTGGTCTTTGGATGGAGTGTTCTGTAGGTATCAATTAAGTCCATTTGGTCCAGAGTCACATTGAGGTTCCGAATCTCATTGCTGATTTTTTGTCCCGATGATCTGTTGAGGTTTGTGAGTGGGGTATTAACGTCCCCAGTTATGATGGTGTTGGAGTCAATATCTTTCTTTAGTTTTCCTTGGAGTTGCTTTATAAAAGTTGGTGCACCTATATTAGGTGCATATATATTTAGGATAGATATTTCTTGTTGATGGAGTGAGGCTTTATCATTATGTAGTGGCCCTCTGTATCCTTTTTAATTTTTGATAGCTTAAATAGTATTTTGTCTGAAATTAGGATCACGACTCCTCCT
>NW_007089339.1:0-378 GCF_000164805.1 Carlito syrichta
ATAATACATAGTTTCCAATAGCTAGAGGGACGTTGAATTTTCCAGCACAAGGAAATGATAAATGTTTGAAATCATGGATATGCTAATTACCTTGATCTAATCACTATACATTACATGTACCAACACATCACTACATATCCCTTAAATATATACATTTAACACGTCAATTACAAATAAAATAAGTAAAATATTAAAATAAAAAGTTATTTGGGGAGTAACTCCCTTGGGTCCCCTCCTGCTCTGGGAGTTTTTTTGTACTCTCATAAATATTGCTTTCTCAAAAAAAAAATTTTTTTTCAAAAGACAAAGGACATGTCTGTGTCTCTCTTTCTCTCTCTCTCTCTCTCTCTCTCTCTATATATATATATATATATATAT
>NW_007089340.1:0-474 GCF_000164805.1 Carlito syrichta
CCTGCTGACTTAAACCTTTAGCTAACTAGCTAGCTGTCTTAACCAGCTGACTAAATTAGATGCTTACTGAACTAGCTGACTTAGCTACCTGACTTAACTACTTAGCTAGCTGACTTAACTGGCTGACAACTATATAGCTAGTCGACATAACTACCTGAATTAATTAGCTAGCTAACTATATAACTAGTTGAATAACGAGCTGACTTAATTAATTAGCTAACTATTTAGGTAGCAGAGAAGTAGCTGACTTAAAATATTAGCTAACTAGTGAGCTAGGTGACATAGCTAACTTACTAAGCTAGCTAGCTAGTTAGCTCTCTTAGCTAGATGACTTATCTAGTTGGCTAGATGAATTAATGAGTTGCTTAATGAGTTAGATAACTGTTTTAATTAGTTGGTAAATGAGTTAAATAGCCGGCATAAGTAGTTGGTTAATGAGTTAGCTAGGTGACTTGTTGGATGATGGGTTGGCCA
>NW_007089341.1:0-327 GCF_000164805.1 Carlito syrichta
GCGCGCCTGTAGTTCCAGCTACTTGGAAGGCTGAGGCGGAAGGATTGCCGGAGCCCAGCAGGGCAAGGCTGCAGTGGCCAGGAGCGTGCCACTGCACTCCGGTCGGGGTGATGGAGTAAGACTCCAACTCAAAAAAATAAAAAATAAAAAACTAAAGAACTGTCAGACTGTTTTCCAAATGGTCCATTCGACATTTCCACCAGCGGTGTATAAAAACTTCGATTGCTCCACATCCCTGCCAATACTTGTCATTATCTGACTTTTTCTTTTTTTTTTTTTGAGTTGGAGTCTCACTCTGTCGCCCAGACTGGAGTGCAGTGGCCGCTC
>NW_007089342.1:0-336 GCF_000164805.1 Carlito syrichta
AATCCCCCTATTGGGAATATACCCTGAAGAACTCAAATCACTCTATAAAAAGGATACCTGGACACGAATGTTTATTGCAGCATTGTTCACAATAGCAAGAACCTGGAACCAACCATGCTGTTCATCAAAAGTGGACTGGATTTTAAAGATGTGGTACATATACACAATGGAATACTACACAGTCATAAAAAAGAGCAAAATCATGAATTTCGCAGCAACCTGAATTGAACTTGAGTCTATAGTACTGAGTGATCTCTCACAGAAACAAAGATCTGAGTATCACATGTTTTCACTCATATAGTGGACCTTGAACATCTATCATAATACTATAAGAAA
>NW_007089343.1:0-344 GCF_000164805.1 Carlito syrichta
TAGAGCTGAGCATGTAGCCCCCATATTAATAACAAATGATATAACCCCACCAGCTACTGACATTTTCACCTCAGGTTCGGTTGGTTTAATAGCTTGTTCCGAAGACACTGGGGCTACCAAGTTAGGGGCGAGTCAATCTGACTGGAGCAAGCCCAAGAGGTCTCCTTTTGAGATCGTGTAAGATGTCTGATGTCCCTTAATTGCAGTAAGCCTCTGGGCCATGTGCTCTCCTCCTTCTGGGTGAATGAGGTAATCATGAACCCAATGTCCATGCTGTTTGCATTTGGGACAGGGTTTTGCTGGTGGGCAGGGCTTGACAGTCTTTGGCCATATGCCCATTTTGA
>NW_007089344.1:0-320 GCF_000164805.1 Carlito syrichta
TAAAGCAACTTCTAGGAAAACTAAAGAAGGATATTGACTCTAACACCATCATAACTGGGGATTTAATACCCCACTCACGACCCTAGAGAGATCATCAGGACAAAGAATCAGCAAGGAGATCCGAAACCTCAATGTGATTCTAGACCAAATGGACTTAATTGATACCTACAGAACACTCCATCCAAAGACGAGGGAATACACATTCTACTCATCACTGCATGGAACGTATTCTAAGATCGACCAAATAATTGGACATAAATCAAGCATAAGCAAATTTAAAAGGACCGAAATTCTACCATGCACTTTCTCGGACCACAGTG
>NW_007089345.1:0-409 GCF_000164805.1 Carlito syrichta
ATCCCAGCACTTTGGGAGGCCGAGGCGAGTGGATTGCCTAAGCCCGCGGGTTCGAGACCCACCTGGGCAACATGGTGAGACATCGTCTCTACAATAAATCCAAACCAAGCCGGGAGTGGTAGCGCGCCTGTAGTTCCAGCTACTTGGAAGACTGAGGCAGAAGGATCACTGGAGCCCAGCAGGTCGATGCTGGGTTGGCTGTGAGTGTGCCACTGCACTCTAGTCTGGGCGACAGAATAAGACTCCAATTCAAAAAAAAAAAGACTTAAAAACTTGTACTGGGAAACTTTCTTTGTAATTGAGTCAGGCTGATGGAAAAGTTGCTTGAGTTTTTTTCTTTTTTTCTTTTTTTGAGTCGGAGTCTTACTCTGTCACCTAGACTGGAGTGCAGTGGCCGCTTCCGGCCACC
>NW_007089346.1:0-387 GCF_000164805.1 Carlito syrichta
AAAGAGAGACACAGACCACATTGGAACAAACTTTCCCTGAGATCATTCAAGAAAACTTCCCTTTTCTAATCAGTGATGCAAAAATTCAAACACAAGAGATTCAGAGAACGCTTGCAAGAATACAACTGAGAAGACCAATTTCTAGACACATAATAATTCCCTAAAAAAAGTAGGCATAAAAGGAAAAATCCTAAAGGCAGCAAGAGAAAGGGCCAGATCACCTACCATGAAAGACCAATTAGAATAGCAGGAGATTTATCTACAGAAATCCTGAAGGCTAGTAGAGCTTGGAGCCCTATCTTCAAGGTTCTAAAAGGTAAACAATTTCAACCAAGAATAACCTACCCAGCCAAGCTAAGCTTCATCAGCGAGGGAGAATTAAAATCT
>NW_007089347.1:0-336 GCF_000164805.1 Carlito syrichta
GGACTTTAATACCCCACTCACAACCCTAGACAAATCATCAGGACAAAAAATCAGCAAGGAGATCCAGAAGCTCAATGTGACTCTGGACCAAATGGACTTAATTGATACCTACAGAGCAGTCCATCCAAAGACCACAGAATACACATTCTACTCATCACCACATGGAACGTATTCTAAGATCGACCACATAATTGGCCATAATCAAGCACAAGCAAATTTAAAAGGACCAAAATTCTACCATGCAACTTCCTGGACCACAGTGGAATAAAAATAAATATTGACACCAACAAGGTCCCCCCAAAACCCACAAAGACATGGACACTAAACAGCATAATG
>NW_007089348.1:0-870 GCF_000164805.1 Carlito syrichta
CCCTCTGCGGTCCCTTCGCCCGCGGCCCCCAGCCTGCCTCCGTCTGCTTTTCCTGCGGCTGGCGCTCCCCTCCCGGGGCTTTTCTCGGGCTCCTGCTCTCCCCTGCCTGCCTGGGGATGGCGCGGGGCGCGAAGCAGCTCAAGGGGCGCGCGGCTGCGCGGGACGCAGACCCTGGCGCCGAGGTGCCGGCGGTGTCGCGCGACGCTGCACAGGCGCTGCCGGGAGGGAAGGCTGAGCCTCTCGATATCTTCCCCGAAGGCTGCCCGCAAGCGCCCCCAAAAGAAAACCGAGTGTATGCGGGGAGAGCGGGCCGTCCGAACCCTAGACCCTCGAGCCCCGGGGCGACGCCGGGCGGGAACTGGAATCGGCCTCGGGGCGGAGAGGCCGGGCTGGGTGGGCTTTGGGGCGGGAGTGGTAGGGCTCGGTCCCCGGGGCGACCCGGCGCGCTGGCCCGGGCCGGATGCTGAGCGGTGCGGGTTCAGGGCGGCCAGCGGGCCGGTGCCCCGAGCGACCCACGCGTGAGGCATCTCCGACTGCAGTCAGGACGTCCCGCGGCTGCTTGAGCCGCGGGGTGGTAGAATTCCTGGAGGAGGATCGGCGGCGACTCCGCAGCTGGTGCAAAGGAGGGAGGGGGCGGGGGAAGGAAGTGGCGGGGGGAGGAGTGTGGTGGCTTCAAAAATAAGCCCGGCCGGGAAGAGCGAGAGAGGCGCAGACGCCGAGGTCGGGCGCAGGCCGAAAGCTCTCACGGGCTCTGGGCTCCGGGGAGCGCGGTGGGGCTTCCTTCCTGCGCCCAGTCGGGAGCGGTAAAGCCTCGGCGACGCGAAGACCGGACGATGTGATGCGTCTTTTCTGCGGCGACGCATTTCCGAA
>NW_007089348.1:1523-2382 GCF_000164805.1 Carlito syrichta
GCGGGCCCTTTCGCCGCCCGCCGCGGGGAGGGGCCTCGCGTGCACGTGACTCCGAGGGGCTGGAAGAAAAACAGAGCCCGTCTGCGCCCGAGCCTCATTATATTCAAATATTCATTTTAGGAGCCATTCCGCAGTGCCGTCCGGAACCGCGCAGTGCTGCCGCCTCCCTGAGCCTTTCTAGCAAGCCTGTTCAAGATCGGCTGTCAAGAATCATGGACTGTTATTATATGCCTTGTTTTCTGTCAGTGAGTAGCCACCTCTTCCTTCCTCCCTCCCGGGAATTCACTGTGTCCTCCCCGCCCCTGCTCACCCTCCGCCCCACCCGTCGGACCTCCCTGGCCGCGCGGTCGCGCCTTCCCGGCCCGGCAGCCTGGGCGCTGGAAGCGTCCCTGATCCTTGGAAGAGCTGCTCGCTCCCCTCGTTTCCCTCAGATCGGGGGCGTTGCCAGAGAAGGGAGCGCGGAGGGGAGGGGGGGCCGAGAGATGCAAGGTCCGCGGTTCGGGACCGTACCTGGAGGGTTAGCCATTCTCCCCTTCCCCACTGGCCCGGGGGAGCCCCCAGGGCCCCAGGCGCGCGCTCCCGGCCTCTTGTCACAACTCCCCGAGGTCGCCCTGGAATCGCCCCCCGTCCCTTCCCTGGAAGCGACTGAGCGGGCGCGATCAGATGGTTTTGGCTGAGCGTTTTCAAACTGGCTGAGGGCAATAAACTAAACCGTGCGGCCGCCCGCCAGCCCCCAGACCACCTTCTCCGCCTCCGGACCCGGTCGCGCTCCGGCTTCGCCCTGCCTCCGCTCCTCGCCTTCCTTCCCTCCGGCTCCGGCTCGCGACCAGCTGGAAGTTGTGGAAGTTGGGCTCTGAGG
>NW_007089348.1:2877-8664 GCF_000164805.1 Carlito syrichta
GGGGGGGGGAGAGGGGGAGAGGCTGGAGGTCTGGAGCGGAGAGCGATGGCATTTTCATCCCCCCCCTTTCTGCCCCCTCGATGTTAACTGTTTATCCTTGAAGAAGCCACGCTGAGATCATGGTTCAGATAGCATTTGGGACAAAAAAGATGAACAGGATGGAGGCTATCTGATTTGGGGTTATTTGACTGTAAACAAGTTAGACCGAGTAATTACAGGGCAATTGTTACTTTCAGGCCGTTCGGGACGGGGGAGGGGACGGGGGGGGCAGGTGAGGGAGAAGACACAAACTTGATCTTTCTGACCTGCATTTCTAGCCTTCTATGCATATGCGGGGCATCTCTCTCTCTCTCTCTCTCTCTCTCTCTCTCTCTCTCTATTTATGGTTTATTTATTCTGTAACCTTCCGCCCCCTCCCCCTCCCCAGAGACACCATGATTCCTGGTAACCGAATGCTGATGGTCGTTTTATTATGCCAAGTCCTGCTAGGAGGCGCGAGCCATGCTAGTTTGATACCTGAGACCGGGAAGAAAAAAGTCGCCGAGATTCAGGGCCACGCGGGAGGACGCCGCTCAGGGCAGAGCCATGAGCTCCTGCGGGACTTCGAGGCGACGCTGCTGCAGATGTTCGGGCTGCGCCGCCGCCCGCAGCCCAGCAAGAGCGCCGTCATTCCGGATTACATGCGGGATCTGTACCGGCTCCAGTCTGGGGAGGAGGAGGAGGGAGAGCAGATGCCGAGCGCCGGCCTGGAGTATCCCGAGCGCCCGGCCAGCCGGGCCAACACCGTGAGGGGCTTCCACCACGAAGGTCAGGCCCTGCGCCGGGCTGGGCGGGGGGGGGCGAGCGCGGCCGTCGGGGGGGCTGCGCGGAGAGCCGGGGCTCCACCCGAAGCCTCGAGTCCGGGAGGCTGGGGCGCGGGCGGCTTCCCTCCGAGAGTGTCCAGAGCTGCCCCGACCTTAGGTTTCGGAGCCCGTGGGGGAGGCGTCCGAGGAGAGGGGAAGGGCCCGGCTCAGACGTGGGCTAGCCCCAGCCGGGTGTTTTTGCCACAGCGAAGCCTTTTTCTGCTGGGTTTTCTGCCCGTTTGTTCGTGTTCTTTTTTTCGAGGCACCTACTGAATGTGATATTACAGCTGTGTGTTTGTCGGGTTTGTTCAATAGGGGCCTTGTAATCCGATCTGAATGTTTCCTAGCGGATGTTTCTTTTCCAAAGTAAATCTGAGTTATTAATCCACCAGCATCATTACTGTGTTGGAATTTATTTTCCTCTCTGTAACATGATCAACAAGGCATGCTCTGTGTTTCCAAGATCGCTGGGGAAATGTTTAGTAACATGCTCCGTAGTGGGAGAGGGAGAGAGGGTGGGCTGTGTGCATGTTTCCTCCCGCCTAGGCTCTGCTGGCCTCCCTTTTTCTTTACAACCACTTGTAAAGAAACCGGTGTACCCGGGGCCAAGAAGGAGCTTGAAAAGGGGAGTCTGATGGGGACGGAGTCAAGGAGTTGACACATGGAAATTATTAGACATATACAGAAGGTTGGGAGATGCTTTCTGTCCTTGGTGTTTGACACATGCTAGAGACCTTCTGCTGGCTTGCCAGCTGACCACCTTCTCTGCCCCTTGGAAGGAGAAGGTAGGCTTACTCCCCCCTAGAGATGTTTGCTAGGTAAGCGGAATTCGCCACCATTCATCGCCTAACTCCAGGCTGTCTCTTGACCTTTTTGTCTACGAAGAAAGCTCACGTGCTTTTTTCTTGTTTCCTTCCTTCCCAACCGTGCCTAGAACATCTGGAGAACATCCCAGGGACCAGCGGAAACACAGCCTTTCGTTTCCTCTTCAACCTCAGCAGCATCCCAGAGAACGAGGTGATCTCCTCTGCAGAGCTCCGGCTCTTCCGGGAGCAGGTGGACCAGAGCCCCGACTGGGAACAGGGCTTCCACCGGATCAACATTTATGAGGTTATGAAGCCCCCAGCAGAAGTACTGCCTGGGCACCTCATCACACGACTACTGGACACCAGACTGGTCCACCATAATGTGACGCGGTGGGAAACTTTTGATGTGAGTCCCGCGGTCCTTCGCTGGACCCGGGAGAAGCAGCCGAACTATGGGCTGGCCATCGAGGTGACTCACCTCCATCAGACACGGACCCACCAGGGCCAGCATGTCAGGATTAGCCGCTCGTTACCTCAAGGGAGTGGGAATTGGGCCCAGCTCCGGCCCCTCCTGGTCACCTTTGGCCACGATGGCAGGGGCCATGCCTTGACCCGTCGCCGGAGGGCCAAGCGCAGCCCTAAGCATCACCCCCAGCGGGCCCGGAAGAAGAATAAGAACTGTCGGCGCCACTCGCTCTATGTGGACTTCAGCGACGTGGGCTGGAATGACTGGATTGTGGCCCCCCCAGGCTACCAGGCCTTCTACTGCCATGGGGACTGCCCCTTTCCACTGGCTGACCACCTCAACTCTACCAACCATGCTATCGTGCAGACCCTGGTCAACTCTGTCAATTCCAGTATCCCCAAAGCCTGTTGTGTGCCCACTGAACTGAGCGCCATCTCCATGCTGTACCTGGATGAGTATGACAAGGTGGTACTGAAAAATTACCAGGAGATGGTAGTAGAGGGATGTGGGTGCCGCTGAGATCAGGCAGTCCTTGAGGACGGACAGACAGATGCGCGCGCACACACACATACACACACACACACATACATACACACACCACGTTCCATCCACTCACCCACACATTACACAGACTGCTTTCTTGTAGCTGGACTTTTATCTTTTAAAAAAAAGGAAAAAAACCTAAACATTCACCTTGACCTTATTTATGACTTTACGTGCAAATGTTTTGACCATATTGATCATATATTTTGACAAAATATATTTATAACTACATATTAAAAGAAAAAAATAAAATGAGTCATTATTTTAAAGGTAAATGATGGCCTTTTTCTCTTTTCCTTGGGGCCCCATCTCTTTTGGATAAGATTTTTTTCTGTTGAGGTGTATTGGAAGTTACAGGTTGGAGGCGGTTACATTGTCAGCTCCGGAAGTAAACTGATGGCAGAGAGAGCTGGTAATTGCCAGCATGAGTTGTTTTCCATTTCTATTTAATGTTAACAGGGACGCAGCATCCTCTCCCATCTGGATGACACATGCCTTGGAGAAACAGTAGGATGAAAGCAGTATGTCAGATGAAAGACTCAGTTTTGGGCTCCTGTACATCTTCTGTTTTGCTCACCTGGTAAGAGGTGCAGCACAGCTGAGTGTCATGAAGTCTCATCTCTAGAAAAATGATTCCCACCTCTGCTTTTGGGATACCTCAGAATATCTCTAGTTATTACCAGTGTGTATTTCCCAACCAAAACTAACGTATTCACATGTGTATATGGATGCTTTTTTGTTTTGTTTTTTGGTTTTTGTTTACAGATCTTCTGACTTTGTCCAAGCCTGAAACAGTGCAGAGTACATGTTTTTTGGTTTTTTTCCCCAAGCAAGAGGATTTTGGCTTTTGTTTTGTTTTGAGACAGGGTCTCACTATGTTGCCCAGGCTGATCTTCAACTTCCGAACTCATGGGCTCAAGTGATTCAAGTGATTTTTCCACCTCAGCCTCTCAAGTAGCTGGGCTCATAGGTGCACACATTTTTTGTTTCGTTTTTTGTTTTGTCTTTTTTTTTTCTTTTTGAACAAATAATATGCCCTCCTTTCAAAAAATTTGATGACTACTATTTTAACATGACACATGGTAGAATTTTCCATTGTTTCTTGACTTTTTTCCTTGCCCTCTATTCCTAATGTGAAGGCCTTCATCAAGTTTAGAATCTTAACGGATTGGGCTGACAATGCAGTCAGATACTAAAGGGTCAGAATTTCTAAGCAGGCCCTGTGAAAGTGTTCCAATGTTACAAGGAATCTCTTGGGTCAAATGCCAGCTCTCTTTTTCTCTCTGTACTGTCTTCCCCATGTCCCCTTCCCTAGAGCTGGGCAGAAAGTGGTCGATCTAATGTTCTGAGCCAGGGTTTCTTCAGAGAGAAAGCTCAATTTTAACCAAAGTTTTTAAAAGAAAAAAAAAAAGGACGATGCTAATGTGCTTTGGGTGGGGGTCCTTTAGGTAAGGGCTGCCAGCAGAAAAAATGGCTTTCCGGAATGACATGAGTGTAGGGATTAAGAGGACCAAAGAAGCCTTTGCTTTTTCTCAACTTGCCACCAGCAAGTTGAGAAAAAGCCTAAATTGAGCCCTCAGGCTTGCCCTGGGCAGGCTCATTGTGTATGCCGCATATTCTCAGCCTGTTCTTAGATAGGTTGGAGCAGAAGCAGCCAGTGCCTCTGTACAGGCCATGTGGGGAAGGTTGACAGGATTGCATTTCTCCATCAAGAAAGTATAGACAGTAGTGGTGGTAGTGTTGCTGTTGTTGGTGGCCTGTGCACCCAAAGAGAATGTGTGTGGTGCAGACTCCTGGCATTTGCGTTTCCCTGTGTGTTGTTTGTGTGCGCCCCTTGCCTTCCTGCATACACACACACACACACACACACACACACACACACACTCACTCACTCAGAGGTGGGGTGAGGGAAGCTGAATTCATTTTTGCTTTTAATTACTGAAGTCCTACACTCCTCCAGAAGGAGCAGCTTAGTGGAAACCAATAAAAATAGAAGTGGTGTGGTTGCCAGAGCCCCAGCTCCCCGGAGAGCACAGGTGGAGAGAGGAGATCAGAACCCCAGGCAGAGGCAGCAAGACTCCGGGCCTCCACCGTCCTCCAAAACTCCCGCAAAGATGGGTCCTTCCCCGCCCCCCAGCCTCAGGTCGCTGCCCCATTGATTAATGGTATGGAGCTCAAATAAATCATGTAGGGAAGCCCATTATGGGTTCCCCTCAGGCGGCCTCATTTTGTTTTGCCCGATTTCCAGCAACTTTCTGAAATGTCGGTGTCATTGAAAAGAAACCACAGACCTCTAGGACTTGGTCAAATTATCCTAGGGCCAGGACTGAGCTCTGTGGTTGTCCTGCTCAGGTCACTTTCTAGAACCTCCCCCGCCCCCCCCCCCACACTCTCCCCTCCCTCCTCCTGGCTTATTTTCAGAAATGGATAATGTTGTTTATTTGTTCAGCCAAATATTTGGTCTGGGGAATTTACCGTGAAATTCTGTGAATTGCATATACCTAGTTAACAAAACAGTCCTAATGCCACAAATGTTAGCAGGGAAAACAACGAGCTATGGCCAGCTTTAACTCTTCCCATTCTGTTTGAAAGCACAGTCCTGTGGCCCAGGGGGACAGGAACTGGATGTGTGCGGAGATTATTGAATTTCGGCTCCTGGGCTCGGTTTTGTAACGACTCCTTGCGGGCGCTGTGGGGGGACGCCCGCCGTCATTTTGGGATCAAGCCTGCCATCGCCCCCGCCCCCCAGCTCATAGAAATACAGGTTTTGTCCCCACAGTCCTGTTCCCGTCACTTAAAGAGAGATGGAGAGGGAGGCTCGCCCTCGAGCTCAGCGAAGTCCTAACCACATCAGAGAAGCTGCCGGGTCGGTCCCTGCCCAACCCTTAGACTGGAAGCGGCTTCCTGGGAGCTTAAGGCGGAAGAGGGGACGGGGCGGGAGGGCGCAGGCTTGCCCCCTCTCGCGTTGCATAATTCTCCCGGAACCTGCCCGGTGACCTGCTGGCTGACTCTGTCTTCGGTCTCGGCGGGGCTTGGAGCCCCCGCTCCCCCACCGCCCCGCAGCGCCGCACGGGGAGGGCCCGGCGCGGCCGCGGCACGGGCGGACCCCAACAGCCGTCGGTTCCCGATG
>NW_007089348.1:9072-16748 GCF_000164805.1 Carlito syrichta
GCCCCCGCCCCCGCCCCCCACACGTCGGGGACAGAGGGGGGCAAAGAGGCCGAGGGGTGCCCGCGTGGAGCCGGCCGGTTGCTTTCCGGTATGCGACGCCCAGGCCGTCGTGACCGCGCCTCCGCTGACCTCCTCGGGGCCTCCGGCCCGGGGACTCCGCGCCCGCACGCCCCTCCCCAAGGGGAGCCTAGGAGAATAAAGCTAATCGCAGGCCCCGGTCTCGGAGCTTTTTGTTTTGCTTCCACACGGGGCAAATTTTACAAACGATTCGCGCATGCTCTTTTTAAAGCGGAGAGAATAGTGCAAAATGTAGCGCTGGTGACCTTACACTACCTGAGAATCAGGAGGTTGTTCATACTCCCCAGAGGAATTTGGGACAGCTGGTCGACTGCCAAATGAGAAAGGATGCAGAGTTATTCAGGCTCACCATGTGATATAAACTAGCCCAGTTCTGAGAACTATAACTGGAGATTCAATTCAGAGTGGCTTGGAAATGAGGTCTGGGTGGGATTGCAAGGGTCCCGTTTCCCTGTGCCTTCAGTGCCTAACGGCAGAATAAATAAACAGTCAGAGCTGCAATGCTCACCAAAGGAGAAAAGTGACTGGCTTTAGACAAAATTTTGGATTGCGCTAATGTTAAAACACACACACACACACACACACACACACACACACACTCTCACAGAAATGCTGAAAAAGAAGTCAAAAGTTCAAGGTGTGCAACGTTTAGTCAATCCCAGAAAAAGAATTTGAAATATTTTTTTAGCGAGGAAGCCATTTAAAATGACCATAAGTCACTGTGCTTAAGGTATTAACTATAGCAAGTTCCAATTGTCTCTGTTTTGTCTCTCTCTTCAAAATATTGTTTATAAACTCTGAATAAAAACATGCATGCTGTCCAGTATGCTGTTCGGAACAAACAATCCAGAAAATACTATAGGATTCAGAGCTGTTTATTTCAAAAATGTGAAATTTGAGGAAAAGAAGACAAGATGGAACAATAATTTGCTGAGTTGTGTTACTAATGAGAATTTCTGAAGTCCGGCTTTCAGTCAGTTTTACCCCATTTTCTGAAGAAATGATCTCATTGATCTCTCTTAACTTTTTACAACTTGATTTCTAGCGAAAAAATTTTAAAATAGCAATAACAAGGCCCCCCCAACCCAAAATCCTGCAATACCACAGCCAAGGTGCAAGTCAATTCTAATTTTGCCTAGTTTCATTATCCTTACTTTAGCAATGTGACTTTTCAGCATTATTAACTGAAGTCTTAGCCAGAAGATACTTCTCTAAAGGTCAAAGGCACACTGATTGAGATTTTACACACTGGACTTGATCATTCACTCTTATAATTATTTCTCTCTATCTACGGTACCAGCAACTGACTCCATTCTGCATATAGTCATCTGCGATTCAGTCTAGAAAATGTACAACTGTGCTCAAATCAGGCTTCATACTGATTTAAGTTTTAATCCTTGTCATTTCATTTCAAAGCAGTTTGTTTCTTAGGTAGGACTCTGGCAAAGAGGCCAAAGATATGTATGTTATGAGAGAGGAGTTGAGGAGTGGAGGAGCTAAGGCTATACGCAATGTCCCTTAAATTCACCTATATTCAGGAGTAGGGAAATGTCTGTCTTTGGAGAACTGGCTTATAAACCTTCGTAAATTGGTCAGTGAGAGCTAAGTAACCCAAAGTGTTAACTTCACTTCCAGAAGCCTCTGACCCAAGCATTTAATGACAAATTACACTGTCTCATTCTGGCTGGTTACATGCAACTATCTCTTTCTGTCTTCTGTTTCTAGTATTTACTAAAATAACATTTAAAACACTTGGGGGGGGGCATACTTCATCAATAAAGGTACCTGATCTCAAACCAGGTGAATTAGGGACAAAAGTGAGGTCCAAACTTTACCTGTACAATTACTATCTATATACCTAACCCTGAATTGTACCCTACATCTTTAAAATAAAAAATGTTTAAATGAAACATTGTTTGAGAAAACAGATTCACTTACAGTCTCATCCTCCTAAGACAGCAACTTAGATTTTTCTGTTTTTGTCTAGTCTTTGTGCATATATTTACATGACTTCATAAAGCTTTTATTTTGTTTTCTGTTTTTCTCAATTTTGGATCAATATGACCTTAACATATTTTAAATCTAAACGTATGGTTTATACCTATGGTGGATCACCTCTGCTCCTCTGTGAGAAAGTAGACCAAGTACAAAACTGAACATTTTAACCTCAAGGATTTTAAGCAGCCTGGCTATAATATCAGGGCTGTGAGCATCATGACCGAGTCTTATTAAGATTCTTACTGACTTAAGGCTTGGCTGAAGCTTTGTGGTCCAGGTCCTAACAGAATGCTCCTTTGTGTGCTTTAAGTATTCTGAAAAGTGGGTTACCTGACATCCCAGGCTCAGACATTTTTGTTGACTGAGCATATGGGGGGACTTGTAGCCGTGTGATTTGGTCATCTCAGGAATATGTTCCTTCTTTGGGGAAAGTCAGTTGTGACCTGGAGAGGGAGGGATGTGCTAAAGGATCTCTGTCTCATGCACTCAGAAACCAGCCCCTGAGCAATTTCCTACTGGACTCAATGTGCATCCCTCATTTTCTTGCTCCGATTTCTTGGGAATTGAGGGTGGTGGAAAAGGCAGGCAAAATTATCTAAATACAGTAATTACCAGATTAAAACCTATTCAAACAGCTAGATTACTAGGCTCACACTGACCTTGACACTTTCAACCTTCAGATTCCAGTTGGTTGGGGTCGGACACAAACGTCTGATTTGCTGAGTGATTTCCACATGCTTCTTTTGTGTAACTTAAAGAGGGCAGACAAAAGATGTTTTTCCAATGGGACTCACTCTTTATGAGGTCTGAACCTCGGAGGTGCAAATTAATCTCAGGCGATTTTGAGGTTTTAGGGCACTAAGAGAATTCTTAGAGCACGGGAGAAGTATTTTGTTCAATGGTACCTTAAAAGAGTTAATTTACCTCCAAAAGGTGTGTTCCTTTTACTATCCTGAGTCCTTCACTTCCTCTGAGATCAGACTTGTTATTTGCATAGCAAAGCATTCCATTTAGCTGGAAAGAAGGGGGTGGGGATTGTTAACAAGGAAAGTCACTTTTCCCACAGTCTTTCTAAACTCCTCTGGGTGGTAAGTGGGTTTGATCAACCTTTCCTTTCACCTAAAGTCCCAAAACTTCAGACTGTTTTGCTGATTATTTATCTTGAGATTGACCAGCTTTTCCGGATCGAAGCACTGTAGGATTTAGCATCTCGCTGCTGAGAGGACAGTTTTGCTAACGTTGTTTGTTTTGGCAAGTTAGTTAGACTTGCTGGTGAAAACTCCAGAAAAACAAACAGCAAACTCCATCAACATCCCTCGTCCTCTTTACAGACATCGCCTTTTATTTTTAATACACAATCCAAATCAATCAGGGAGGATATTTTTAATATGTTGGTGACACTTTGCATGGGAATTATACACGTTTTCCTTGATATTACACTTCCCACTTGGTTGTCCTGCTTGTTCTACCCAAACCCATCTACGTACTTAAATCACGGTCTCTGAGGGCCTACATTCTGTGTAGGTTATTGTTTATTTGCCTGTCACTTAGCAATTATCCAGAAGTAGCTCATAATTTATTTTAACAAATATGCCCCACCCGAGAGACTCAATACCATAAATAAAAGGGACTTTTCAGAATTCTAGAAGATGAAACACTCTGGGGGTTCTAATTAGCATGGGATTTGCTGGTAGTTTTTAAAGTGTCCATTATTTCCAAATTGAGAGATTAGTCACAGAGAAGAGACCAGTTCTTTAATAAGCTCTGTCGATAAGGAGCAATTGCAAAAATACAAAAGGTTTGCTGCTAGATGATAAACTTACATGTTGAACGTCTGTGGGAGAATATAATTTTAGCCATTACCTCCCCTAAGATCACTCATGTTATAGAGGAAGTCATAGTGATGCGAAGAAAAGTAAATTTAGGAAAATGTTGGAGGAAGATAATGACAGGCAGAACAGATGGCCTGTGGTCTATTCTGCCCTGTTTGGCTCATAGACAAAAGTTTCTAGAGTCCTCTAGAAGCATGACTCTACATCCGTTGGGTGTGTGACAGGGTCAGGAAGAGTCGGAGGGGTTTTTACATTTACCAAGAGTAGTTTACAGTGAAAATGTATTCAGGTTGTATGCTCAAAGTTAAATTAAAAATTTTAACAGAATTTTAACCAGAAAAGTATCTACTAAGATAAGCATGCATTTGCAAGTATAAAGAACTCATTCTATTCCCTGTGTTATAAAGCCGGGACAGTTTATTTCTCTCTCTTTTTTTTTTTTTTAAAGCCGTGCGTGGATATGTAGATAGAAGTCTGACCATTGGTGGGAAAATTATGTTGTAATGCAAATTATAAAGAAAATTTAAAAATGTTGCCTCCCAAAGTTAATGTATGCAACACTAATTAAAATCATCTTAAATGTTTATGTTTATGAAATTTAAAAGACATTCAGATGGGTCAATCAATGGGGAAGACTATGTCCCCAAACTT
This sequence comes from Carlito syrichta, assembly GCF_000164805.1. Taxonomy (NCBI): domain Eukaryota; kingdom Metazoa; phylum Chordata; class Mammalia; order Primates; family Tarsiidae; genus Carlito; species Carlito syrichta. Next base: position 13,632 of record NW_007089348.1, read on the forward strand.
CAAAGTAATAATAGTAGCGTGTCTTGGCAGGTATACATAAAATGACAGTTATACAAAGTCTTTGTGGCCGGGCTTGGTGGCTCAGCCTGTAATCCCAGCACTTTGGGAGGCTGAGGCGAGTGGAATGCCTGAGCCCGCAGGTTTGAGACATGCCCGGGCAACTTGGTGAGACCTTGTCTCTACAATAAGTCAAAAATTAGCAGGCATGGTAGCGCATGCCTGTAGTTCTGGCTACTTGGAAGGCTGAGGCAGAAGGATCGCCGGAGCCCAGCAGCTCAAGGCTGCAGTGGCCGGGAGCGTGCCACTGCACTCCAGCCTGGGTGACAGAGTGAGACTCCAACTCAAAAAAAAAAAGTCTTTGCTATTAGGTTACCGTTGAATAAAAGAGAGGTCAGTGGAGTAAACACCTCAGAAGTAGATTTAAAACCTATTAAACTTTAATATCTGACAAACCAGGAGCAATACAAAAGTGCAGGAATTATTAAGAAATGCTACTTGGTTAAATAGCATGTGAAAGTGATTTAATATGTTACACTAAACTTCAGAAATGTCTAAACATATTAAAGAGTTAACCATATTTTAAATTATAGGAAGCCACAAGTATAGGAAAATTAAATGCCTATTATTTAATCTATCACAGGACACATTCAGATTGCTTATGAACTTAAAGGCATTATTAGAGGTAAAGACTAGGTTTGACAAGTAGGTTTTTTTTAAGTTGTAGCAAAATGTAATGAAATAAATATAAAAGACAAAAGCCAGAATGTAAAATATGATAAGTACTTGATAAATATTTACTATAAGATATACAAATTATGGTTATAATCTAAGGTCATATGAAAATTTATAGTCAAAGTCACTGAACTAACTGAACAGATGTCTTAGACCAGAGGCTGACAAACTTTTTCCACAAAGGACCAGGGAGTCAGTACTTTAGGCCTTGTGGACCAAAGGTTTCAGTGGCAACCACTCAACTCTATGGTCATAACACAAAAACAGTCATAGAGAATAGAAAACAAAAGCACCTGGTGGTGTCCTAATAAAACTTTATTTATGGATATGGAAACTTAAATTTCATATCTTTTTTTTTTTTCTCAGTCAGGGTCTCACTCTGTCGTTCAGGCTGGAGTGCAGTGGGACAGATCACGGCTCACTGCAGCCTCGACCTCCTGGGCTCATTTAATCCCCCACCTCAGCCTCCAAGGTGCTGGGATTACAGGTGTGAACCACCATGCCTGGTCTCATATAATTTGTGCATATTATGAGATCTTTTTTTTTTTTTTGAGTTGGAGTCTCACTCTGTCTCTCAGACTGGAGTGCAGTGGCACAATCATGGCAGCCTTGACCTGCTGGGCTCAGACGATCCTTCTACCTTAGCCTTCCAAGTAGCCGGAACTCTAGGCACGTGCTACCACGTCCGGCCAAGTTGACTGGGTGGGTCTCGCCAAGTTGCCCAAGTGGGCTCAGGCAATCCACTTGCCTCGGCCTCTCAAAGTGCTAGAATTACAGGCTGAGCCACTGAGCCCGGCCGATCTTTTGATTTTTAAAGACCATTTAGAAATATAAAAACTATTCTTAGTTTGCAGATTTTACAAAAACAGGTGGTGGGCTAGATTTGGCCCAAAAGCTGTAGGTTCTGATCCCTGCTTTTTATTGACCAGTATCCCCCAAAGCATTTGCCTTGATACAATGGTCTTAGGAGCTCTTTTCTGAAAAAAGAATGCTGTGATGAAATATTTTTGGGAAACCCCATGATCTATATTACACAAGTGAAAATTTACAGTGAACATTCACATTTAAAGGCTTCGAGAAGTCCCATAGTGAGAAACCTGTTTAACATTGTGATGCCTCAGCTTCTTACACCTTAGCGTCCCCTTTCCTTTTTTTTTTTTTTTTTGAGTTGGAGTCTCACTCTGTCTTTCAAGCCGGAATGTAGTGACACGCTCACGGCCACTACTGGGCTCAGGTGGTCCTTCTGCCTCAGCCTTCCAAGTAGCTGGAACTCCAGGCATCCATCACCATGCCCAGCTAACTTTTTTTTTTTTAAATTGTAGAAATGATGTCTTGCCAAATTACCCAGGTTGGTCTTGAACTGTGGGCTCAGGTAATCCTCTCGCCCATGCCTCCCAAAGTGCTGAGATTATAGGCGTGAGCTGCTGCCCTATACATTTTCAACCCTGCAAGGCCTATGCACGATCAACACTGCCCTATCTCTCTGATGGCACTTGATACCTCTTTTTCCCTTGCTTATTAGATTCCAACCACCCGGACCTTTTTTCTGTTCTTTAACTATTGTGTATGGTCATTGCTGCTCGCGATGTTCTTCTGTCTGCTGTCCCTCTCTGCCAATAAGTTTCTTCTGCAAGATCTTCTCAAGGCTGACCTTCTTGTTATTCACTTCCTCAGTGAGACCTTCTCTGATGTGCTGTTCTAAACCGGCTCCCTCTTTCTGGCATGCTCAACCATATGTTTCAGTTGTTTTCTTCATTGAATGTGTGAAATTTTCTCTCTGGATATGTGTATGAGGATGTGCATGCATATTTGTATATAAGTGTAGCATCTCCTCACGTCAATAAAAGCGTCATGAAAGCTGGGACCTTGCCCTGCTTGTTTTTATGAGACCATGCTGTCCCTAGAAGTGCCTGCCACATAAATGAATGCAATATAATTGTATTTGGAGAGACTACAAGAGATAGAGAGATGGGATGGGAATGGAGAGGGGAGGAGGAGAGGAAGAAGAAGTATTACACAGATCACATTTTGGGAAATACTGTTTTGCATTTAAAAAATTACAATGATAAGCAGCACTTGAAAAAATGCACAGTCATTAGCAGTTGCAATGCAAATTAATACAACATCAAGTTTACATTGCAATTCAAACAACATTTATTCCAAACAGCTCAGGTAATTACACCTGTCAATTGCTGATGTTTGATTCCTTTTTCTTTTTTTCTTTTTTTTTTTTTTTAGTATACGGGTAACCTGCAATAAAAACTATAAAATTGCTTATGCTTTTTGACTCTTTCGAAAATACACCTCATAGAAATAATCTGAAGAGGAAAACAATTTTTTTTCCTCTTTTAATTTTTTTTTTTTTAATTTATTTTATTTTATTTT
>NW_007089348.1:16768-28437 GCF_000164805.1 Carlito syrichta
GTGAGTGGCCGCTCCCGGCCACCGCAGCCTCGCCTGCTGGGCTCTGGCAATCCTTCCGCCTCAGCCTTCCGAGTAGCCGGAATTACAGGCGCACGCTACCACGCCCGGCTGATTTTTTGATTTATTGTAGAGATGAGGTCTCGCTGCCCAGGCGGGTCTCGAACCCGCGGGCTCAGGCAATCCACTCACCTCAGCCTCCCAAAGGCGCGGGATTACAGGCTGAGCCACCGAGCCCGGCTTCTCTTTTAATTTTTATTTTAAAATTGTGGGGTGCAATTCAGTTTTTTTTTCAATAAATTAATATTAACACTGGTTATAATAGCAAAAGATTGGACACAATCACCTATGGTAATTAAAATGTTAATAATGTAAATTACATTAATGCCTAGACTTGTGTTTATCATACAATATTAAGTAAAAAGAGCAGAAGGCAAAATATGTGCTCTCCAATTACACACACATAAAACTTGCGCACATCTACTACATATAGCCAGACCAAAAAAATGTCAATAAAGCAAATTAAATTTCATGTTTGTTGCAGTATTTTCTCTGTAACTTTAAAGAGTTGACAAAAGAAAAGAGATTGAGGCTTGTCTGCACTGAGGAGAGAAAACCAGTTCTGTATATGTGCCTTAATTGGTCTAAGGTCAAAGAGAAAAGACTTAAATATCCTGGATTAAAGGTAGCAAGCTTGTCCTTCTCAGCCTTTCAATGTTAAGTCTGAGCCTGTGGTCCCAAAGGCATTCTTATTTCTCAGCTAATTCACTTCATTGTAAGTTCTTTGAGAAGCAGAAGGTTACCGTGTACTATGAAGTATTTGCATTAAATAGGGTGGTTTGGCATAAATTACATGGAAGACATTAGTTCCTACACCTTGAATTTATTAGCTTTGTTCTGTTGGTTTAAAAGGTTAACAAACACCTGCTGTTTAAGACTTTCAGCAGCAAAAACTTTCCCATCCCTGGCCATGCTAAGATTAGCTATGGGGCAAGACACTGGCCACATATTTAGAGGGTGATCTGTGGTTGTGTTCCGGTAAGGAATGAACACCAAAATGCCCATCTCGGTGCTTGTAGATGAGGCTGTTTGGTCTGCAGTACGAGGATCCATTGGAGTGTACGTGAGCTACGTGGATGGGCACTAGTCAGAGGAGAACTGTTATGTAATTATAGCATCCACAGCGTCCGACGCACCACTCAGCCTAGCCTAAAATAGTTTGTCCTGGGAAGTGGGCGTCATAAAGGTAATGAGAATTAATTAATGTTTATGAATAACAAGATTCATGGGAGAAAAGCACTGTGTAAAGGTGGTGTGTTAAAACGTTCAGGACGAAGTCTTCTTAAATTGAAAGTCAGAGTCACTTGGGCATAAATATTGTCATTTCAAAGCTAACATTCATTTTAACTCTTTTGAAAGTTTTAGGAAAATGTCTTACCTTTGGAGTCAGATTTTTTGGGAGTATGGTAAATATTTTGATAGCATACAAACTGGAGGAATTGAGACTTGATGTAGCTTAATATATGTCAAATATCATCACCATCATTTTCATTAATGAACAGATATAATTCATTGTCTGGTTAATCTACCACTTCTTTATAGCATGCATAGTAAAAAATATAATCTAAACTAAACATATTAGTTTATAGTCCAGGGATAACTTATACCCAAGTATAAAGAAAAAGAGTGGTTACAAACGTATATTTGAATTATTCAAATATAATTTTTCATCTTGGCTTAAAAAACTAAAGCATGATAAACAAATGTTTTAAGTGCTCTCGACTGAAATTTGTTTATGATTTTAATGTAGTAGTTTGGTAGCTAGATAATCCTTTGTGTGCTATCTTATAAAAAGATTATTTAACCACTGAAGGTAGAAATTAAATGTGATTACAGTTGCAAAGTTCAGATAAATTACACACAGTATTTGTAATACCATTGTCTCACCTACATGACATGTGATACAGAAACATTTTTTATTTAGTAGGTTACCTGTAATTTTAAATGTAACATAGCTTGAGAATAAATTATTAACCAATATATACTTTTATAGCTTCTCAACCTGTGTTCTAGGTGCTGAATGAAACATAGAATTGACGCAATTCTCAACTGCTGAGCAGCATTTCTGGTATCCTATGAACATTATTAGGCAGCCAGGGAAGCATCGTCCTATTTAATTTAGACTAATTGTTTTTCTAAAATATTTGAGAATGACCCAACTTTGTAATTGAAGGAGATGATTATGATACACCTAATATTACACTGTAATTTTCTTGTAACAGATGCTTAACTCAGCAGTTCATTTATTCATAAGTGTTTTTGTTAGATTAAACACATCTAGTACTGGACCTACAACATAAGGAAACTTACTCTGGTACCGGAGACCACAGATATCAATCATTTGAGTGCTGATTTTCCATTTGGCTTACATTTAATTTGAATTGCTCGATAGGTCTTTACAGTTTTTCCCAGTGTGCAAATTATTCTGTTCTTTCTTTTTTTCTTTTTTACTTTTTTGAGTTGGAGCCTTACTCTGTTGCCAAGACTGCAGTGCAGTGACGTGTTCTGGGCTCAGGCAATTCTTCCGCCTCAGTCTTCCAAGTAGCTGGAACTATAGGCACGAGCCACCATGCCTGGCTGCTTTTTGATTTATTGTAGAGATGAGGTTTCACCAAGTTGCCCAGGCTGGTCTCAAACCCATGGGCTCAGGCAATCTTCTCATTTCAGTCTCCCAAAGTGTTGGGTTTATAGGCATGAGCCACCGCGCCCAGCCTATTCTGTTGTTTAAATTGCATTTTCTTTTTTTTTTTTCCTTTGAGTTGGAGTCTCACTCTGTCGCCCAGACTGGAGTGCAGTGGCATGCTCTCAGCTACTGCAGCTTCGACCAGCTGGCCTCCGGCGATCCTTCTGCCTCAGCCTTCCAAGTAGCTGGAACTACAGGTGCATGCTACCACGCTGGGCTAATTTTTGATTTATTGTAGAAATGAGTTCTCATCAAGTTGCCCAGGCGGGTCTCGAATCCACAGGCTCAGGCAATTCGCTCACCTCGGCCTCCCAAAGCGGGGGATTACAGGCTGAGCCTCTGAGTCCAGCTAAATTGCATTTTCAATGTAAAAGTCTAGCTTGTTTTTTAAACTGGGAAAATAGGAAGGCATTACAGAGAATCACGTGCCATTAATTTACAAAGTGACTGATCTGGACCGAGACAAAGAATACTTTACCTGAAAACTCATTTTACACTATTTCATATTGAACAGAAAATTCATCTATAATATTTACTATTTATAAAATTAAAGGATGCTTTTGAGCACTGTTACCGGACTGCCTCAAAATGGGGAATTAGGCCAGGTTATCCAGGAACTACATGAAGACTGCGGTTGTGTTAGGTGTTAAATCAGAACAGTCCAAGGAAGAAAAGATCAAGCCCAGAAGACAAACTGAAATGTTCCCTTTCATTGACTGAAGAGAGCTGATTTTAAGTAGATAAGATTACTTGTTTTTATCTTAGATTTTTATATTTGGTCAGTGTGAGATGCAAATCAAAATAGATAATAAATATGATAAGAGGGCAGAAAACCAAACTTAACTGGAGTAGAACTTGCGAAGGCTTAGATCACTGATCTGACAGCATTCAGATCTACAGATTCTGATGATTTACACCTTAGGGTCAAAGAAGACTTAGATAAAGTCTTCCTGAACTGTGAAACAAACATTCTGCAGAATTTAGAGTTGACTGACTAGGTGGCTGAGTCAAAAAAAACTAAATAAATAAGGAATGAATCCACCTGCCAATTTAATTTTTATAGGTGGAAATGTCCAAGTTTATCACAAATTGTTTTAGCTTTTATAGAGCAAGCAAAATTTGAAGTAACTCTTAAAGATTGAGAATTGGGTCCTGTGATGGTCGATATGTTTGTCCCCACCAACCCCTGTAAATTCATATGTTGTAACCCCAGGCTTGTGGGAGGTGATTGGGTTTAGATACGGTCATGAGGGGAGCTCACATAATGGGATTAGTGTCTATAAAAAGAGAAAGAGAACAGAGCATCCCCTCTTTGCTATTGACCATGTGTGGATACAACAAGAAGATGGTCATCCGCAAGCCAGGTAGCATGCCTTCACCAGACACCTGATTAGCTGGCGCCTTTATCTTGGGCTCCCAACCTCCAAAACTGTAAGAAATGAACATTTGTTGCTTAAATTACCTAGTCTATGGTAGTTTGTTAGAGCAGCCCAAGCTGTCTAAGACAGGCTCCTTCAGAAGTTCCTAACCTGTTGTACCCAGCACAGACTTCAAGGACAATTTCCACTGGTGTTCTTTACTTGTATTGCTTTTCTACACAGATTTTTTTCCTTCGGGTTCCTCCTGGGACCAAAATAATACTGAATTATTAGGGCAATAGTCTGGGACTGTGCCACAGAGGGAAAGTAACTGATTTTGTAAATTGATACCTTGACCTTGCCCTGAGCGGGCAATGCTATAAGCAACTTAGCTAACTAGTCACAGACCTAAGTAGATGAGCTTGGTTGACTGAGGGGAAGCAATAAATTATGTTTGTATTGACCTTAGTAAACCTTTTAATTCTTTCCCACATGATATAGTTCTCAACAAATTGGGAAAATATGGCCTCGAGTCAGGTAATTGCACAACTGCAGATCAGCGATGGAGACCTGCAGCCTCAGTGCTATGCCTCGGTGTACTTGAGCACCAGGTCCACTCATCTGTAGGGAACGGTGGGATGCTTACACTCCAGGCAATTTCCCCAACATCAGCCCAGAGGCATGGCCAGCCTTTTGTTGCCTACGGTGGTGGTTGGGAGCGGGAAACTATGGCCTCCTACCCCAATGTGGAGGAAGCACTGCTCCGAGGGTGTTGGGGTCAGGGCTGACGTGAAGAGGCCTGAAGTTCTCCTACCAGAGTTCTCCTATCTCTCTAAACAGAAAAAACCATATTTTCTCCTTGTGCCATTCATTTGGCTGATGGTTGTCAGCTCAAGTGGATAGTGTTCCCGGAATGTCTTGGGCTTTTTGTTTCTACCTGTTCAACTGGTTAAGTCTCGTAGTCGCTCGGGAGAATACTGAAACACTCAGATGGCTACCAAGTCGGAACGTCTATACAATTTGTAGAAAAGTCACTCACTTTGACAATCAATAAACCATTGTTGAGTAACTGCTACCATATGCCGGCACTGTGCTAGGCAGTAGGCATATTAAATACAATCTAACCTTGTCTGTAGAGCAACCACATCTATCTGAAGACACTGACATGTATATACAGAATGACTGTCTTACTTACTTAGGACTTCCATATCAAAATAGGACTTCCATATCAAAATACCAGACTGGGTGGTTTAAGCAATAGAAATGAATTTTCTCATCCTTTGGAAGTCCAAGATCAAGGTGTCCCCAGGTTTGGTGTCCTCGGAGCCTTCTCTCTTTAGCTTGAAAATGATGGCCTTTTCACTGTGTCCTCACGTGTCTTTCCTCTGAGTATGAAAATTCCTGGTTTCTCTGTGTGTCCATGTTTCCTCTTGGATGGGTACCCACCCTACCTACATACAGTCCCATTGTGAGGTACTAGGGAAAGGTATTCAACATATGAATTTGGGGAGTGGGGCATAATTCAGGCCATATCAATGACATGAAGGTAAGACAAATGTTAACAGAGGTGTGAAAAATTGTATGTGACATTGTCTTGGGACCAGGACAAATATCAATTCTCAATGTTACTAGAGTCTACAGTGGGGGTCATATGGCAAATCATAGATGCAAGTGGTCCTATAGACATGATGTGTTTGACCAGAACCATATTGATTTATAAAACTCAAACTCTGAATATCTTTAAGTTGGAACAAAACAGTTGCTTTCTTTCCACATTTGGCCCTCAGAGATATTCAAGTTTGCAATCCCTGACTAAATTCATAAGGAAGAAGAGAAACATTTTCCTAACCATCTCGTATTTGCCAGGCTCTCTGCTCCCATGGAGTCAGTAAATTATATCATTATATGCCTTTTATTAATTTGCCTAAATATTATTTGTCATTTTCTTCTTTCTTTTTTTTTTTAAATAGAAGTCTCATTCTGTCACACAGGCTGGAGTGCAGTGTGGCACGCTCACAACCACCTCAGCCTCAATCTGCTGGGTTCAGTTGATCCTATCGCCTCAGCCTTCCAAGTAGCTGCATCTGCCACCATGCCAACTAATTAAAAAAAAAAAAAACTTACTGTAAAGATGAGGTCTCACCAAGTTGCTCAGACTGGTCTCAAACCCTACTAGACTCAGGCAATTCTCTCGACTTTGCCCCCCAGAGTGCTGGGATTACAGGCATGAGCCACCATGCCTGACTAGTTTTCATTTAGCTCCTTCCCTGGCCAACCTAGAATAAGAAATGGACTCCCCATGTAGCCACACACCTCTAACAGCTGCTCCTTTAGCTACTTGAGGATTTAGCCAAAGTTTTGAAACTTCTTAGATCCTGTAATTTCTTCAACAAGACACATCCTTGGTACCTTGAAACTGCGTCTTTCTTTCTTTCCTTCTTTCTTTCTTTCTTTCCTTCTTTCTTTCTTTCCTTCTTTCTTTCTTTCTTTCTTTCTTTCTTTCTTTCTTTCTTTCCTTCCTTCCTTCCTTCCTTCCTTCCTTCCTTCCTTCCTTCCTTCCTTCTTTCTTTCTTTCTTTCTTTCTTTCTTTCTTTCTTTCTTTCTTTCTTTCTTTCTTTCTTTCTTTCTTTCTTTCTTTCTTTCTTTCTTTCTTTCGAGCTGAGGTCTCACTGTCGCCCAGGCTAAAGTGCAGTGGCACACTCACAGCCACCACAGACTCAATCTGCTGGGTTCAGGTGATCCTTCTACCTCAGACTTCCAAGTAACTGGAACTACAGGTGTGCACCACCACACCTGGCTAATTTTTGGATTAATTATAGAGACAAGCTCTCGCCAAGTTGCTTAGGTTGATCTCAAACCCCTGGGCTCAGGCAATACTCACTTCTCCACCTCCCACTGTGCTGGGGTGACAGGCATGAACCACTGCCTCAGCTCTAACTTAAATTACACATGGTTGTGACTGACGATAGCCAAGACCTACCCCCATATAGTCCTTGAGCATTCAGTTCCACTGCCAACTAGCCATCTCTCTCAGGATGTCCTGGTGAAAACACCAGGGAAGCAGAATCTGACTGGTTGATTCCAGTACCAGGTCATAGGTTATCTCCATTTAAGGTTGAATGAGGAAAGGTAAGCGGCCAGGATTTATTTTGTTACCTGAAATACTTTGTAATTTTGCTATTGCCTGTTTTTCTGTGATGGTTTAGAAATAACACTTTTGTTCAAATAAATACAATAAAAATGAAAGTATTTTATGGACTATATAGGAAAGGTGGAATGTTTCAGTAGTAACCCCAGAAATGGGAATAAAGCAAATATGAGTTATCACATTTGAACTTACCAGTTTGGCAAAGACTTAAAGATTGGTGATATCTTATACTGGAATGTGGGAAGATGGGCTCTTATGCATTATTAATGATGGTACAAATTTCTGGAGGGCAGCCTGATAGTAAATACCAAAATTAAAAATTCTACTCCTAGTTTATCTCAAGTACACCAAAAAATATATACACAAATTATCACAACCTTGGAAATATTTGGGAAAAATAGAGACTTAAATATCATCGATAAAGGATGGATCAAAATCATTATTGTGTATTCATATAATGGAATGTATGTTGTCAAAAAGAATTAGTCATACCTGTATTCACTGGTATGGAAAGATATTTTAAGCATGCCGCTTAATTTATAAAAAAAGGAGTCTTGAAAACAACTTTGAGGACAATTCCACCTATATTAAATTGTGTATATTTGTGTCTTTGTGTATGTGTACAAAGATAATTTGGCAGATTGTTCAGCAATGCAATTACAATGATCACCTCTGGAGGATGAGATTTGGGTAATTTTTAGTACTTTCAGGGCTTTTTACTTTCTTTAGTCTTTTATAAAGACTAAGCATTTTCTTTGTACTATCTTTGTGATTAGAAAGAAGCAAATTCAAATTTTGGGGGGATAAAAATACTCTTCCTAGGGCCAAGATATTTACCAAAAGAGTTCCATTTAATGCCTGATTCCATAAACTGTTGTCTTACTCAAATATCTTGGTTTTCCTTATAGACATAATTCATTTATGCAGAATATTATTACAAGGGTTCATAATGTTTTGTGAACTTCCCTTTTAATAAGCATAAACTATCCTAATTGTGACCAATTAAGTAAGAAATATGACACATATTCATTGAAGACAAGTGTTATGGTTTAATTATGTCCCCGCAAATACATATATTGAAGCTACTAACCTCCGGTACCTCAGAATGTGACTGCATGTAGAAATAGGATATTTAAAGTGATAATAAAATAAGACCATTAGGGTGGGCCAATCTTATTTGACTGAACCCCTTATAAGAATAGAAAATTTGTGGAAAGCTGAGGTGGAAGGATCACCTGAGCCCAGCTGGTCGAGGCTACAAGGCTGCAGTGGCCATGAGTGTGCCACTGTACTCCAGCCTGGGTGACAGAGTGAGATTCCAACTAAAAAAAAAAAAATAGAAAATTTGGACACAAACATATACAGAGGGAGGTCGACTTGAGAACTCAGGGAGAAGAAAGACATTACAAGGCGAGGAAGGAGACCTCAGAAGACATCGACTTTGCTGATGCCTTGGTCTTGGACTTCTGGCCTTCAGGTCAGCACTTTGAGAGGCGGAGGCAAGAGGATTGATTGCCTCAGCCCACGGGTCTGAGACCAGCCTGGGCAACATGGAGAGACTTCATCTCTACAATAAATCAAAAAATTAACCTGGCATGGTGGTCCCTGCCTGTAGTTCCAACTACTTGGAAGGCTGAAGTGGAGGGATCGCCTGAGCCCAGAAGTTTGAGGCTGTGGTGACCATGAACAGCGTGCCACTGCACTCCAGCCCAGATGACAAAGTGAGACTCTGACTCAAAAAAAAAAAAAAAAAGAAAGAAAGAAGGAAAGAAAGAAAGTCTGTGTACTTTCTTATGGAAGCCCTAGCAAACTAGTACAACAAGTAAGCCTACCTCATCTGAATTGCTTACGAGAGTCTTGTTTCTGTCCCATAACAATTGAAAGTTTTATTTTAGTTTTTGAGCCAGGATCTTTTTCTATCACTCAGGCTGAAGTGCAGTGGTGCAACAATAGCTTACTGCAGCCTCAAACTCTTGAACTCCTCCCACTTTAGCCTCCCAAGTAGCTGGGCCTACAGGTGGGTGCCACCACACCAGGCTAATTAAAAAAAAAAAAAAATTTCTAGAGGCAGAGACTCACTGTGTTGCCTAGGCTGGTCTTAAACTCCTGGCTTCAAGAGAGACTGTCTCCAAAGTGCTGGGATTATAGGCATGTTCACACCTGTCCATTTAAGTGTATTTTGCATAAATGGTTTAAAACGAATGTTAAGTTGTCCAAATTAGTAAGAAACATACCTAGTAAGTATCAACTTTACAATATTACACCTAAAAAAATCATCAAAGGTAGAAATCTAAAAGTAACATTAAAGGAATGAAATTATTTTAGCCCTAGATTTGGCTGGAGTTATCAAAGAAATTTATCTGCATAGATGTGGAATTCTGCAATTTTAATTAGATAAAAATATTGAATAGAAATATGATTTTAATCAGGCCTGGCTCTTGAAAAATTGAAGAACCTACTCTTCTGTTCCATTTCTTGTCTTTATGTTGTGTATGACTTTTCAAAGACTTTTCATTGGGGAAGGAAAAAAATATCCAGAGAATTTTAAAAACTGAGAAGAGAGTAAAAACTACTCTTAAATTGGTGGACCTTTTAAAATGTATATGTCAAAAGCAATTCTTATAGTAATTTTTATTTAACAATATCTACAGATTTTAGATAATGCTTTAAAATTTTTGGACTTTTAAAGCATATTTGTGAGTGAAAGGTTTACTTGTTACCAAAGGTATGGTAGCTACTTGATAGTTATAAAGTATGAAACTCCCTGGCCAAAAAAAGTTACTTTTAGTTAACATGTGTTGGATCGTGTGTATTTACAGGAAATGTTTTCATTTAAGACCATTGATACATTAATAGTTTCCAGGCACATTTTATGACAGGCCCTAAGTTCGTTCTCTTTTGAACAGCAAGGAAAGGATGTTTTTAAAGTAAGCACTTAGATTTGCCTGGATCTCATTTACAAAGCAAGGTCTTAACTCCAAATGCCTCCAAAATCAAACTACGCCCTGAAGTAGTGGATTCCCCAGGGATGACCAAAGCATCTTCCACTCAATTCCTCTTTACCCTCATTCAAACTTCCCAAGTCTCCTGTACGCCCACGTTTTCTTTCTTGAAAAGGAGTGAATGGGTGTCGTTCGTGGACATCCCTCCACATCCTCCGGTTTGATTCACGGATAGTCTGGGATTTGCTTTCATAGTCCCTTGGTGGAGTTGCTAATCACACATCATTTATAACACCACTGTTTTAAAGCTCTGTGCCACTTTGGTTATTTTTAGCAGGCATTATGAGAGCTCTAAGGACTGAGAGGATTTGATTAGACGGAGGAAATGTAAATGCATTTTCAAGGACAGTAAAGAGGGCTAGGTATTCACCAGAGCAGACGAAATGTTTTTGTCTTCCAGTATGTGGCTAAAGCCCCCTAGTGGCCAGGTGACCCCAATCAGGTGCTGTGTGCCCCCTCTTTTGGGGAGAGTACCCCAAGGTCATAGCTTCTCCTCTGTGAGATCTCTCTGAACTATGGAGAAAATTATTTGGTTCCCGAGAAAGCCTGATTCCCTGTTTTAAGTACTTCTCAGGAGTCCTGGCCTTTACTTCTTCAGGCTTTCCGAGGAAGGGAGAGGCCAGTCACTTCTCCAACTGAGGTGAAAGTAGGTCACTGAAGCCTTTAACTAGTTCTTTACTTTATTTTATTTTTTTTGAGTCGGAGTCTCACTCGGTGGCCCAGACTGGAGTGCAGTGGCCGCTCCCGGCCACCGCAGCCTCGACCTGCTGGGCTCCGGCGATCCGTCCGCCTCAGCCTTCCCAGTAGCCGGAATTACAGGCGCGCGCCACCACGCCCGGCTGATTTTTGATTTATTGTAGAGATGAGGTCTCGCTGCCCAGGCGGGTCTCGAACCGGCGGCCTCGGGCCATCCACTCACCTCAGCCTCCCAAAGGCGCGGGATTACAGGCTGAGCCACCGAGCCTGGCTTAAATAGTTCTTTAAAGATGTAGGGGATATTTCTGCTGCCAATGCAGAATGGAGAATTCATTAAGGTGCTGAAATCTGTGAACTGGGGCTCTCCAAAGTAGCTTCCTGGCTTTCGGTGTCTTCTCCTGCCTGCACAACTTCAGGTGAAGGGAATGAATGGAGTCCAGGTGTTCTTAATACTGCCTCCTGCCGGGCTCGGTGACTCAGCCTGCAGTCCCGCGCCTTTGGGAGGCTGAGGTGAGTGGATTGCCTGAGCCCACGGGTTCTAGACCTGTCTGGGCAGGCGAGACCTCATCTCTAGAATAAATTAAAAAATTAGCCGGGTGTGGTAGTGCGCGCCTGTAATTCTGGCTACTCGGAAGACTGAGGCGGAAGGATCACCAGAGCCCAGAAGGTCGAGGCTGCGGTGCCCGGGAGCGGCCACTGCACTCCAGTCTGGGCGACAGAGTGAG